>NC_056744.1:349818480-350048480 GCF_019279795.1 Protopterus annectens
GCTATGCTAGTACTGATGTACTAAGTTTACTGTGTTTGATTTGATTTCATACACCATGTCATTTTTTACATAAATGAGCTATGCTAGTACTGATGTACTAAGTTTACTGTGTTTGATTTGATTTCATACACCATGTCATTTTTACATAAATGAGCTATGCTAGTACAGATGTACTAAGTTTACTGTGTTTGATTTGATTTCATACACCATGTCATTTTTTATATAAATGAGCTATGCTAGTACTGATGTACTAAGTTTAAAGTGTTTCATTTGATTTCATACACCATGTCATTTTTTACATAAATGAGCTATGCTAGTACTGATGTACTAAGTTTAAAGTGTTTCATTTGATTTCATACACCATGTCATTTTTTACATAAATGAGCTATGCTAGTACTGATGTACTAAGTTTAAAGTGTTTCATTTGATTTCATACACCATGTCATTTTTTTTTTTTTTTTTACTGATTGCTGTTACCATACTTGTGTGCTCAGGTTCTGGCAGAACAGTGTCAGTAAATCAGCTCACTTAACCCAGTTCTCACTTTGTAAAGTGAAATAAATAAAACAAAGGACATCTTGAGCCAGTAGGGTCAGTGATAAGTGGTGGAGAGAAATTAGCCGATTTGCTCAGGTGTCCCAAACACCATAAATGTTGACTTATTATGAGCTAGCCAGTTCTAAATTAGTCTTTTTGAAGAACAGGATACAACTGTGAACAAATATGAGGTGGTAATTCCCACGTTATCAGCACAGTGTTGAGATGTGGAATGCCCTGGGAAGACTGCTTATATACAGTGAGAAAAGGAGTGCTACCCAGTAATGAACCTTCTGCCAGGCAGGTGGGATAAGTCGCTGTGAAGCGACATTGTGAAGGATCTACTGCATGAATAATTCTTAAACCAGGAAGAGGCTTCTTGTGAGAATCCACTGTAGGAGAATTTTTGAAGGTGATGCTCCAAATTAAACCATTCTTAAGGTTCTTTTTTGGTCCAAAAATACTGTTCCTGTTAATAGTCCTTCTCCATGTTACCATAAAGTTATGTTACTGAGAAAAAATATGTTAGAGTGTTGCATTTGATTCAAAAGCCATACTATCAGTGAAGAGATCACGTTTTTGAATGTATTTGAGTGTTTGCTCATATATGGTTTTACCATTTTGTTGAAGGTCAGATATCTGCAATTTGTCTACAGTTCATTCCAGTACAGGGATGTGCTACTTTGGCACACAGAATGATTGGTACATGTTTGAAATTTGGGTACAGTTCCATGGGTGAGAGAAAGGTTAGGTTAAAGGTTTTTGCTAGAGAGTGTTAAAAACTATTTTGTAGCGTTCAGCATTTTGGATGCAAATAATGGAAACAGGTACTGAAGAAGCAGTTTAAATTTTGTAAATGCTTTTCAATACTTTTCTGGGATTTTTTTTAATAAAATGGGGGAATTCAAGATTACCATGGAGTGGGGTTAAGTGCTAGATTGGGAAAGAGAGTATGGGTCATATCTGGGTGTACTGAGACATTAAGTAAAATGCGCTGCATTTCTTTTGGCGATAAGTTAGTTTTGTACCTTTGGGAAAAGTTTGTTGGAGTTGATTGATTTGATCATGGACCAGAATTTTCTAGGGTTAAGTTGTGATGTATATAAATTCCTGTAGTAAGTGGCCTTGGTCTGATTTCGAAGCACCTTACAGCCATGAAAACTGCTAGTGATATTCTAAACAAATGGTTTCAATAGTAAGGGTTCATTTTTATGTCCTGTATGCCAGGCAGTTTTTTTTCTGAAAGAGTGATAAGATAGGGAGAAGAGAAAAAGCTGATGCAGTCTTTCACTACAAGACAAGCATCAACACACCTTAAGTTTTATTTTGTGAGGAACCTCTGTACCCTATCCAACCTTACCAGACTACATGAGTAGCTTAGAGAACAGGGTACACTATTCTATGTCATCTGAAAAGAGCTGTAGAGACAGAATTACTTCTCCCATATGTATCTCAACTCCAGAGGATTAGGTGGACAATTCCATAAACTCTGCACAGTAATGGCTATATGAGTACCAAAGGAAAAGTCAGCTACAAAAGCTCCAACATCTTTTTATTGTCAGCTTTCAGCTGTTGCATCAATGGCATACAAAGCAGTAAGGGAGCAGGGTTGACAAATGCTAGAATGCACCATTTTTCACCAGTGAAGTTGCACCAATTATTACACCACCATTCAAATAAAAAAGCACAGTCTAAAAAGGAGGAGGTGGTGTCACTGGATTAAGGATAACGTTCAAGTCTGCAGTCATCTGCATATTTGGTGGACTAGACAAGCAAACTAGTTCTGACATCTGGAGAAGATTCCAAAAAGGAGTGCCCCCAGGAAACAGCCTTCAGTGACTTTAATGGAGATGACGAAGATGCAATATTTGTAACCACTGTGGATGACCATGTATTCAATTGTGGACCCTAGTTATTATGGCTTCTTTTAACGTCTGGGCCCTGAATTTATTCATGTCTCAACCATGGGATATAATGTCAAATGCTTTAGCATTGTGGTTATGCGTGTAGACAGATAAATCTTCAACCAGGGCAATGGCCACACATACAGAAAAAATGGCAAATATACAAGATCTACCTTTGACAAAACCATACTGGGTTGGGTTGCTGATTAGGAACCTTCCTGTGCCTGAGAATTACTTGCATGATGACTCCATCACCTTGTGCCTACGCTTGAGATTGATTAGTCTACAATTAAAAGAAACTATGAAAGGGCCTCCTCTTGTAGACAGGGATGACAGCAGCCTGCTTCCAAACAATGGATACAAAGCCAGTTTTTAATGCTCTATTAAGAGTGTGCATGGGGGGTACATACCAGGCCACTTCTGACTGCACAAATTAGGATTCCTGATATCTCAGCTGGTCTCATGGAACTGGTGCTTCTAAACATCCTGAGGATAGCAGTGACCATTCTAAAGATAATTTCAAGACGAATCATGCTGCAGGGAGGAACACTTTGTACATATATATATATATATATATATATATATATGTTTGTACATATATATATACATATATATATATCTATCCTTGTAATACAATGAAGAAAGTTTCCCCAAAAGGATATTTACTGTTCTGGAGGTAGACTTGGAAGACAGAATAGACTGAATGCTCCTTTCCTCCTGCAGGGGGATTAAGGATGTTACTGGCTACTCTCCCGTTTCAGCTGTTTATGATGCAACACCTCAATCTACAGAAATAACCCATCTCTGCGCTGGAGTTATCTAGATGTTAGATAAGAAGGAAATGTCTGCTTGACACCAACTCCCACAAAATAAGAATTATACTGCAGTGGTGAGTCCTAGAATGCAGATCTTCAAAATTCTTATCTAATGTAAGGAAAGCCCTTTTATTAGGAGCAGTCCAGTGAAAGCAATAAATCATGGTCCTAACACAAACAAAAAAGTGCAATGAAGGTAGTGATATTCAAGAAGGAATTTGTCTCCCATTAAACTATTTTCTAGTAATCATTCCCACATGGAATTACATCACACAATAAAAAAGTCTCTGAAAGCTAAATCACAATGATTAGTAAAACTGCAATTATGGTACAGATTCGATAAGGAACTGATCAATGGAGTAGCAATGTGACAAACACCATTTACTTTAGGGACAAAAAGAAGAGATGGTGGGTGTAAACTATGCCTTCCTTTATAGTCCAGACTCCCTACTTATAGCTGTGGCCTGAAAGGTAACTGAGACCCAAACACATTAGCGTGCTTTAAGATCTGACCAGAATACTGAGAATGCCTTGCAGCAGTGCTCTTCAATGATGACCATCTGTGATTTTATAAGAATGGCTGGTTCACATCCAGACCTAAAACATATTTGGTGGCAACTATCAGGATTCCTCATCTTTACTGCAACTGTTCTCAGATCACCCTACAGAGGAGGTGCTGTGGAAGCAGTCTCAGTGGCATACTTCTCAAATGTCCAGATTTTTGCTCTGTTCCTCTTACAATTTGTGTTTTTCTGTCAAATCACTGGGATGATCTTACGGCAGAAGTTACTAAATAATGACCTACATTTGAGCTTTGGACTTCAAATGCTTCAGGAAAATGTATGTTAAAGCAAATCCGGTTACTCTAGCAACTTTTTAAGTTTATAAGAGCAATATTTTAAAAAATGTCCTTATTTTTGCCCCCCCCCCCTATTTTGTCAGACTTTGTCCAGACTTCTTGCACTAACAGACTGAGAGGTATGCTCAGTGGTGTGGCAGCTATGTTGTGCTGTGGAAGCAGTTATCAGTGGTGTGGCAGCTAGCACTCGAGCAAGCTTCAACACTTATGATAATCTGGCCACATGGACAATGTACTGCACTAGGAGCTGGGGGCAACAGCCTCAAAACCTTTGGGAATCTGCAGGGAGAATAGTAGCAGTCATGATTTGAATGGACAGTCATCCTGACAAGTTTGAGGCTCTCGACATCTAGAAATATAACTTTTGAGGGTACCAGGAAATTTGTTTTACTGGGAAGCTTTAACAGAATAAACTGATGACAGGGGAGAGCATTTTATTTAGCAAACATCTATCCTCGTGTTTACTGGAAGAACATGACCAGGACTACTTTTTGTGAAGAGCAAACAAAACATTTTCTGGTGTGTCCCATATTGAAAAAGCAGCTCTGAAGGACATTCAATTCCCCTGAGATATGGGCTTCCACGTGAGAGTTTCAGACCAATATCCCACTAACTTATTTATTTACACTTTGTTGACAGAGTTAGTCTCACTAGGCCAACCATGTCTTTTCAGGGGAGACCTAAGGAGGTAATCATATTGAGTAGGGGAAATTTGGCGAGGGTACCAGGGAACCTCTTTTTTTGTAAGTGGTGTAGATTTTTTACATCTACCTGAGCTACCACCAACTCAAGCAGACAGAACCTCAGTTTAACATCTCAGCGGAAGTTTTTTTTTTCCACCTTATGCTGTGCTGGAATGTTAGTATTGGAAAATGTGGAAATAGAACCCACAGACTTCTGCACCCAAGGCCACTGTGACACCTGCTGAGTTACTGAGACTGCTGAAGGACAGCAAATGCAAATGACATTCCTACAAAAAGGATGCTAGTCTACTGCCCTGCTGCTTGTTCAGGTACTGCATTATGCAACTACGGGCCTTGGGCACATTTACAGGGTATAAGCTACTATGAAGCAGAGTCCCCCAAAACATTGGGTAATTATGTAATCACTGCCGGCAGTCTGGAGAAATCTCTCAAAGTGGAGGAAAGGTCAAACGGTACCAAGGAAAACCGAATCAAATTGCTGAAATCTTTGGGTAGCTCCCCTAAGTAATAGCCAAGAAGCATCGATACATGTTAAAAGAGGATATCTAAAAGCCTGTGGGAGTAGCAGACTCCAAAGGGAGCAATGCAAAACCTTCAAAGAAATATGAAGGATGAAGTGACTGGACCCAGGATCTAGTGGACCCCCCCAACACCACCACTAGTACACCTTCATGGGGATAAAGAAAGTACTGAAGGAGAGACAATTGTACATTCATCTGTAGGACATTTCTGCATCATATCCCTTAGCAAAGAGGGAGAGAATGCACATACGCTTCTCTGATAAACCTAAGTACTGCTAGAATGGACCCCCTTTTGGGGATGTTCAACACTTACGTATCTCAGGTGACAGCCATCCAGACTGGGACAATACTCAGGTTACCCCGAGATGGAGTAATAGGAATGATCAAAAGGATTCAACACTTACTTTGTGAGTCTACCTATCCTTCACACAAAGGCCTACAGTGAAATCTGGAGTGAGATGAATGTTCACTCCTACTAAGAAATCTGCTTCCGTCTAAACGGTGAAAATGCTTGGAGAAGGACAGTACTGCAACCAGGTACACAGAACACTGTGCAACATTCTTAGCCAGTACAAAATAGTGACACAGAAACTGATGATTACATACCATAATGTTTTTGATCATATATTTAGCTCCTACCCAACACTAATGTTCATCTCACCCCTATATCATTCTAACTAGTAATACTTAACTACTGCTTTATTATGTCATCTGGATGTTGAAGGCAGATGCGCCAAAGTGATTTTCCTTGTTCTTTATAATAACTTGGCTTCTTTCACAGAGCACTGTGTCACTACAATGACATCTTTTTGTCACTCCTTTTCATTCTTCCAATCTCCTCTCTTCAATGACTATTTTGGCAGTGGAGTGAAATAATGCAATGAGAATTTCTTTTTTTTACCCCCCAACTCTCCTTAAAAATGTCCCCCTTTGGGAACACCCCTAACCAGATGCTTGTAGTTATACTCTCATTTTAACAAAAACAGTGGCCAATCTTTTTACAAAAATGCAAATACTGCAAAGCATCTCTACATCTCCACCTCAGTTAAAGATGCCAACTTTGTTTTATTCAAGTCTCAAGTAAAAATAACAGAGTTATGAACTAACAAGTGTTATACTGTAGCCAAGAGTTCAATTCCCTCAGTTAGCAATTGCTTACTGTGCAACTACCCACAGCAAGCCACCTAACCACAGTTCTAAGTCGTCCCTGAAAACAGTTTTTTTTCCCTACTGAGTTTACCCAATTAACAAATGAAAACAAAAAATAAAAAAGGTTTCCAATGCTGTGACAAATGCCAGAAAGAAATAATGTGAAATTCTGTTAAGTCAAACCTGGCATGTAGCTAGAATTCATAATATGGTGCAGACGATAAATGGAGAATACTTATATAATGCTTTCTTTACATGTGGCACTCAAACATTCAGATTAAGGTGATGTAAAGCACTTTAAACTTCTGAGTTATCCATACAATGTCTGTTGGAACGTAAAGATACATCCCACAACTTTGTGTTACTCCTGTGCAGCAAGATGATCACAATACATAAACTAGCATACAGAGTTACAGGGGAAATACACATTATGACCAGAAACGTTTACCACTAATGTGGAAGCTTACCTGGGGAGGGAACTGGCCAGGAAATGACTGGGTCAGCCGAAGGCTTGCAGCTGCAGACTGAAACTGCTTTTGGTAGACAACGCTGTTCATCTTACTGGACTGACTGTTAGGACTAGTAGAACTCACCCTTCAAAAAAATAAAATTTAATTAACAAGTCAACTTTCCTGGCATTTTAAACTTGTGTAGACAGACAAACAATGGAAGTAATGTAAAGGTCTGAAGTACTAAAGAAAAAAATCAGTCACTTGCAGGGCAACTCAATACTAAGGATCCTTTTCTTCCTACAACATAGACTGGTTGTCAGGAACTAGCCTGTACTATAAAAAAAAAAAAAATTTCTTTATCTTTGAATAATAACAATATAATAATAAAAAAGCCCATTCACACCCTTTTTTCCTTTTAAGCTTGACCTTTTTCATGCTGCGGCAGGGGAATCTGACATAACAGAAAAGATGAAATCTGAACTGCTATCAAGTACTGCATGCAGTCCTACATGGGCAGTCCTTACTCTTGCTGATGTCGGCAGCTACCATTAAAAAACACGCACAGTGCGATGGAACTTCTCCTCACTGCCTTCGTTGCAGACAGGAATAGAAAAACTATTGGTGCATGTAACCGACATCATCTTATATAGTGCTAAACTTGTTGGAGGTCTACTTTACTTTAAATCCATTTTTACAGAAAACAAATCTTACTCCTGCACAGCACAATGAGTGATTGCTAATTTGTCAGGTTCAAGGATTATTCTTTTGATGAAGAGTTAACATGCTTCAATGTAACAAATCAAAGGGTTAGCAATACAAATAATAGTGATCCACTTGTTACGGGTATTATTTTCTACAAGTGGAACATTTTTACATTTGTTATTGTTCAATACAGCACAAAGAATAACTGCTAATTTTGGCAGGCTCAATGACCGTTATAGTTTGGATTAAATTAGTATGCTAAATGTAACAAAACTGGGCACGGAGGGAGGGGTCAGCACTACAATAAAACTAGGAACCAGTAACAGGACCAATACTACACAACTGAACAGACACCATAAGATGCCCAGCTATATAAACCTTTAAGCAGACATACTTAATACCAAACAGTGCTCACCTCCCAAACAGAGTAAAGCTGTAGTAGGACAAAACAAGGATATACATTTACTCTGAACAAACAAGTGCATTCACACAAGCTGCTTGTCTGTTCAGAATAAATATACTACTATTCTATGCGATTCTGGATTGCAACTTATCTGATCTCTTTTTTCTTCTAATATTTTTACTGAATTTTCAAAATAAATACATTTTCCATAACTTTTTAGTACATTTCACAATTTACACAGGTTAACATTTTTTGATTTTTGACTTTGTGCTGTATCAGGATTTATCTCTGTTAGCCACTGGACTTTGTTTTAACTCATTCCCCTCCAGTACACTTCTTTTGAATGCATGCCTTTAACTCCCAGTGGGTGTGGCTTAAGCCTTTTAAAAAAATTAAGTTATCACCTTACAGATCAAACAAATACTCATATCTCTGGAACCATAAGTGTTACTAGAAAACTGTAAATTGACTTTCTCTGCTGCTGCATCAGCTACAGCTCCTTGGAGGGAGTATGATAATTCTTTAATCAGGTCCCTTTGTAGTCTGGTGAAGTGAGTGAGGTAATTCAGGGACTGTAAGGCAAAGGTCGCTGAAGCAAACACATGCTTCCCATATCTATCCATACTCCGAGTCTTAAGAGGCAGGATAGAAGTACTCATGTCAGAGTTCCTTTCTAGTGGTCGCCGCCAGGACCATGGCATCGACGTCTACACCTTTTGTAAGAAAATCTTTGTCTTTGGGGGCAGTGATGTATTTATTTGGCCTCCTAGGAGTAACGTATATGGTTACCTGTGGTTTCCCAAGCCTTTTGTGAGATTACTTCGATAAGCTCATTGAAAGGTGGAGTGACCCAAGAAGTTGATGGGCGAGACACAAAGGTCTTCAGGGAGACAGACTCCTCAACCGAAAGGGAGGAGGACTGCCAATCACCTCTCTGTTTTAAAAGTTCTAGAATGTCTCCAAAAGAGACATCTTCAAGAGGTGATCGTGGAGACCCTCCTGCCTCGAGGTCGGCATCTGATGTGATAAGACTGTTCTGGGAGTCCAGATGCTTCCTCTTACATGTTCTTTTCTGAGGGACCTCTTCAGTGGGGTACTCTGGAGAGGTTTCAGAAGAGGGGGTAGTACCCTGAGGTACATCCTGAGGCCTGATGTCTCTGCGGACTAGCGGAGGGGGCCTGTGAAAAGAGAAAGACATCTCATCTGAAGAGGGAGGATAGTGTCCCAGACTGTTAAGTAGTCAAAGCCCTCCTCATTACTTTGAAGGCAGACACTCTCTACACCGAAGGAGCCCTAGAGCCAACACACAAGTCGGAGCCAAAGGTCCCTCCAGACCAGAAGAGAGCAACTCCGAAGCAGAGGTAGAAGTTGAGCTCACCTGCGCCGAGGCCCTTAGAGATAGTTGAATCGGAAGAGATCCGTGAAGTCTCCGCCGACCGGACGGGAGTGTCGGCTCCTAGAGGTCTCCTGCTTTGAAGGCACAAAGGCACTCGGGGGCGATGTTGGAACCAGGGAAGTTATTGGTCCTGGAGCAGACACTGACACAACCCGAATATCACAATCTTCTGTCTCCGAAAGAGGAGGATGGATCAGAGGAGAAACTACAGCAGAAGAGGGTTTTTTAACTGAAACAATTCCTTTGGGCTCTTATCCACAATGATTCTGGCCAAGGCAGGTGTCTTTAAAAGTCTCTGCATGACCATATCCCAGTCTTCATCTGATAGATTCCTGGGAGACCCAAGTGGATAGGGTAGGTGATTTAGAAGTAGCCAAAATTTGGGAAGGAAGCCTGGAAGGGATCTTCTCAATAGAAGGAAATTGGCTCCCATGCCTATGAACTGAAGAAGAAGACTGTGCTGAAGGAGTCTTTCACTCAGAAGTAGTGCTGGAGCCAGAAGTAACTGTCTGCTCAGAGCCTTTGGATCTGTCAATTTAAGAGCCTTCTGCTTCGGCTCCGATGAGGACCTCTGCTCCGATGAAGGTCTCTGTGCTGGTTTGTTTGAAGTACTGGTGGATATAGCCTCAGAGAAAGATGTTTTTAAAAGGCCTTTCAAAATTAGTTTATTCTTGCATTCCATTAAAGCCCACTGACTAAAGTTGTGGCAAATGGAACACGACTCTTGCAGATAAAGAGCCCCCAAACAGTACACACACATACAAGGTGTGTGAATTGCTAAGGGGCCTCTTCTTACAGCACTTTTCACATTTCTTGAAACCAAGAACCACACTCACTCCAAGGAAAAAATTAAGTCCTCTTACTTAAACGGACAAATCGCAATCACACAGCAGAGACAAAGGTAAGAGAAAAAAAGTCTATTTTCTGTTTCATGAAATGTTTGGAAAATATCAGAGCAAGGAATTAATGGAGAGGAAAGGAATGCCCTCTAACTAAAATGGACATGTAAAAGGGGAAGTGGGTAAAGAAGTTAAGTGAAAGCAAAAAGTGAATTAAAGAATTAAGCTAAAGAATTAAGTTGAGGAATCTTAAATATACAGTATGCTGAAATATAATAGAAAAAAAGCTGTACTTAGCCCAGAGTTATAACTGACGAAACCTCTTCACTGTGTGGCAAAAAGATCTGAGGTAATCAGGGGAATGCATTATGGGTTAAGATCTAAGCCTACAAACTTGGCTGAAGACCTCGAGCTGGAATATTGACCAAGATGGATCCAACACATTGGATCCGACTCACAAGTGTGAATAAATGAGAGACTGACATCACACTGTTATGTTACTATAGTTTGATTACTTTTATATGAATGTAAATTTGCCTATGTTACAAGTGATAATTCAATAAAGGTGTTGGGGGGGGGGGTATGTGTGCTTATTTTAGTGATGCCATGGGCACTCCAAATTTGACTCAGTATAATTGGATGCCCTTGTAAGAGCCTTAGAGTAGTTGACTGGTGGCAGCAGGATTGCATTATAGTCTGGGTGGAGGGGAGCACTGCTAGTAAATCTATGCCAGGCTTTCCCAGGCGTGAGAGTGAAAATCAAATACCCAGGTGTGGGTGTGTCATCTACTTGGAACTGGGACACAGCGCTCCAAAGTGAATCTTGTTTGGGATCGGGAGAAACCAGCCCAAAGTCTGGAGCAGGTTTCCTGTGTGCTCTTGGGGGAAATTGTGCTTGATGCAGCGAGCTGCATTTGAAATACTGTGTAAATCCCATTCCTGTTTTTAGTGACCTTCTCTCACCGGTATCAGTGTGAGGATTAAGGTCCCTTGATTACTGGCCTGGGGTAAAGAAAGGCCGTCACATAGGCCATGAATTTTCTGTTCCTACATAATCCCACAAGGCACAAACCTCTTTTCAAGAGGAGCAGAGTGCACTCTCTGATTAAGTGACTTGCTAAGAATCACAAAGTAGGCAACTGAGGAATGAGTGAATCAAATCTTGGGACTATAAAATGAAGTCTGTTAGTTGTTCTCAGCCTTAATCCTCTGTGCGGAAACCAGGGAAACTACAGCTTCCATAATCCTGGACAGGTTTCCGTTTGTGTGTTTACATATACGCACACACCTGACACTTGAGTGTGGGCAGTTCACCTATAGCATGTCTGAACAATGTGTTATGAAACAGGAACACCTGGTGAAAACTTACGAAAAGTAAAAATGTAAAATTGCAAAGAGGCTGCCGAGCCGAGAAGTGGAATGGAGAAGCAGGGACTGGGGGGACTAACCACTGTAGGACACTGAATTCCACTACTGCTTGCAGGAAAGAATATATTCATACAACTGCTAATAAGGACGTTGGTATGTGACAATGATTGTGCTATCAACAACCTATGACGCAGCAGCAAAACAGAAACCAGTACTACAAGCCACTGCAGTGGTTTTCAGCAGTCTCGTTGCACACATACTACCTCAGAGTAACAAAATCTCTTCCTAGAAGTTATGTATGCCAAACACACAGAAACAAGGCGTTTGTACCTGAAAGGACTGGAATTAGGAGTAGTGCTTCTAGCGCTGATGGGTGGAGTGCCTGGTTTAACATCCATACCAGTACCAAAAGGTTTCAACTCCATATCTGCAATCTGAAACAAAAAAAGTGAAACATGCTTATTATTTTTGTGCATGTATGTACAATGCAGAATACAATCTGGCATACTCTAATTACTTAATATCATTTATTACCAGAGTAGGCAGGTTGGTACACAGAACCTTTTCATTTGACATGGGTCACTAGGGCAAGTGTAAATATAACACATGTACATACACAGATTAGTCCTCATAAGAAAAGTACAGTTGTGTACACTTACCATAAATGTAGATGTTCGAGTGTATTCACTTGTTGCAGTCATCACATTTGGGTAATCCTGCTGGCAGGTTGCCCTCAGCCGGCCTGAATTCCCAAGTCTTGGGTCCTGCGTCGGCTGCTGTCACCCCTTCCCTGACGTCAGGTCGTCAGGGGTATAAAAGAAGAAGCTGATGCCATTTTATTCAGTTTTTCTTGCCCCAGATGTCAGGTGCCCCCAAAAAGGGTAGGCAAACTTTATATATATTCAGAAATACACCAATATAAATTTTACCTTCATCTATAAGCAAATACACCACACAGGTAGTATAAATCAGAGAAGGAAAGATAAGATCCAAAAGGAAAAAGGGGGAAGGAGGGTGGGTAACCTGGACTGCAACAGTGAATACACTCTAACATCTACATTTATGGTAAGGGTACACAACTGTACTATGTTCTTCGTGTTTCACTGTTGCAGTCATTACATTTGGGTAAAGTCCAGGAAAAATGCCAGCATCCACAGACAAGTATTTAATAGAATCAATATCCTTTAAAAAACAATGTTGTGATGGAAAAAAGTCCAAAATAAGACAAAAAACAAGAATCAACAAATCCAAGTGTAAAGCGCTTTTCGTAGGGGTAAGACACTTATTAAAACAATGTCATTAAATACTAAACAAACTACCTTAAAATGTACTAAGGTGACAGGATGACAGGATCTACGATCACACATATGCAATCAGTTGACATAAACAAGAGAATGCACTAGCAAAGCACTGTATGGAAAAACCCAACCACTCGTTTAAATTTAAAGTTATTGAGCAAATACAAGATCAGGACAATTTAATCCATACTATGCTTAGAGGTGGCTCCAGTTCACTAAATTTAGAAGAGAACATTTATGTCAGTTACGTTTGGATGCATGTCGCCCACCAGGATTGAACAAAGTTTATTTGCTCACCTGTATACAGTCCTCCAATGCGCATATTTTGCATTTGACCAACCAGAAGATAGGTGTCTATTACTTGTTGTGTTTTAGTACATTTTAAGGTAGTTTGTTTAGTATTTAATGACATTGCTTTAATAATTGTCTTACCCTGTTCTGACAGGACAGGTTATTAAATACACACCGTACATACGGTTTAATACATTGTTGTTGTTTGGGGGGGGGGGTGTAGTGCGATAGCATTACACGTATGGGCACCCTTTTAATATTTAGACTTATTATACATCTGGGACATAACTGTAGCCTTGTTCAGTACTTCACATACAGGCACTGACAACACATTCACCATTAGCATTTATATGTTTATATATGTTTAATGCTCGTTGATATAACATCCTGGTTTGTAGTAATACACATATACACTTCTCGCTTTTGAGAAGTAGTGTGTAAAATAACTAGAATGCAATGCATGAAACACATGGAACCACTGTGTTTAACTCAAATTACTTGTTAGGTTTTCTTGATTTTTGCATATTGTCTTTCTCTTTAAAAGGTGAAAAGCAAGTCAGCACTGCTCTGACTCTGAAAGAGTTAACTTTAAGTAACATCTGTCATGTGATTACTTGTGCTGCATTTAAATTCCCTTTGACTTACAGAGTGCATTTGTCTGAGGAAGTCTGTTTATATTAACAGACGAAAAGCGCTTTACACTTGGATTTGTTGATTCTTGTTTTTTGGCTTATTTTGGACTTTTTTTTCCCTCACAACATTGGTTTTTAAAGGACACTGATTTTATTAAATACTTGTTTGTGGACGCTGGCATTTTTCCTGAGCCGTTTTTCTTGTTTTTCACATCAGTTTTTTGTTCTTGGTGGTTGATTTGGGTGGAGTCCCAAAGCAATGGTTGGGTGGCTGGAACTAGACAGCAGTAGGAGCGGCTATGAGGCCCTGCACAACTGCAGTGGCAAAGCCTGCCCTGGATTTAGAGTAGAGTGGCAGATGATAATACTTTGTAAAGGTGTGCACTGAACTCCAAGTAGCCACTCTAAAATGTCTCTGGTTGGTACTCCCCTGAGAAAGGCTACTGAGGTGGCTGCAGCTCTGGTGGAATGAGGCCTAATGCCCTTGGGCACTGGCTTGCCATGGTGTAAGTAGCAGAAACGAATGTAGTGGCCTAACCACTTAGAAATACTCTGCTTTGAGATGGGCTTTCCTTGTGATCCTGCAGCATATGCCACTAGTAATTGCTCTGTCTTCCTGAAAGCTTTGGTTCTGTCCAAGTAGTATCTAAGCTGTCTGTGTACGTCCAAAGAATGCATAATTCTCTCCCCCTTGTTCTGTGGCTTTGGGTAAAAGGTTGGCAGATGGATGGCTTGGTTAAGAGCCACACTGGACACTAGGCATAAATGTTGGGTTTGTCCTCAGGGAGACCCTGTCTGGATGGAAAATGATGAAAGGTTCCACAGCCATGAGCGCCTGTAGCTCTGAAACTAGTCTTGCAGAAGTAATTGCTAAGGGTAGAACTGTTTTCCAAGATAAAAACTTCATATCAGCAGTAGCAGCTGGCTCAAAAGGAGGCAGGGTGAGCTTTTCCAAGACATAGCTGAGGTCCCATGAAGGTATTGGTAGTCTCCTTGGGGGCCTTAAATTTTTGGCACCTCTGAGGTACTGCCTTAATAAAGGGTGAGAAAAAAGTGGTGGCTCTGTATTGTAATGAACCGAAATGGCAGAGGCATGAATTTTAATTGATGAAAAAGATAGGCCTTTATCCAGCATCTCAGTTAAGTATTGCAAAATCTGAGGAATGTTTGGTACTGCTGTATCAGTTCCTTGTGCCTGGCTCCAGGCACAGAATCTCTTCCATTTTCCAGCATAAGACTTTCTAGTACTAGGTCGTCTGGCTTCCAGAACGACATCCATCGCAGCTTTACTGAGAGATGTTTTTTGTATGACTACATTATCCGCCATGCTGCCAAGTTTAATGTCCTGAGTTGACTGTGCATGATCTGATTGTTTTGCTGGGACAGAAGTCGAGGTACTTGAGGTAAAGTCCAAGCTGGGTATAAAAATAAGTTTCTTAGTATTGGATACCGCTACTGGTGTGGCCAGTCTGGGGCAATCAGTATCATCTTTGGCTTCTCCTGTCTGACCTTTAGGAGCACCTTGGGGAGGAGAGGCAGTGGAGGAAAGGCATATACAGATATTTTTTTCCAGCTGAAAGATAGGGCGTCCCACTTTCCATGCTTGTCTGTGACAAGTCCTTGTGCAGAATCTTTTTAGTTGGTAACTGAGAGGGGAGGCAAATAGATCTATGTCTTGGCATCCCCATTTCCTTGTTATCATGCTGAAGACTTGTGGATCCAGCTTCCACTCGTGGGGATCCATGAGGTTTCTGCTTAGTTCGTCTGCCAGAGTATTTTCCTTTCCTGGCAGGAATTGTGCCTGCAGATGAACTTGGTAAGTCAAAGCTGTGTCCCACAAGGTCATGGCTAGTCTGCAAAGGGGGTAAGAATGTGTGCCCCCTGCTTGTTTATATACCACATGACCGTGGTGTTGTCTGTCTTTATCAGTAGTTGTCCCAGATGAAGTAGGTCCTTGAAGGCTGTCGGGGCATTTTGAACAGCTAACATCTCTTTTTGATTGATATGTAGATGCATTTGGTTTGAGGACCATGTGCCCTGAATGCATCTTCCTGCCATGTGGGCTCCCCAGGCATAGTCTGATGCATCCGTTGTTAGTGTCTGCCTGGCTGGAGGTAATGTGAATGGATGTCCCTTGTTCTGGTGACAAGCCTTTGCCCACCATCGAAACTCCTGTTGCAGGCAGGGAATAAGAGTAATGACTGTTTCCAGGCTGTGGCAATGTTGAGTCCAAACACTTTTTAGGTACCACTGAAGTTTCCTCATATGCAGTCTTGCATATGGAATTAGTAGGATGCAGGATGCCATGAAGCCCAAAGCCTGCAGAATTTTTCTTGCAGATAACTGGGCCTTTGTTGCCAACATTTTGAAATAGGTAGTCAGTTGCCTTTATTTGTCTGGCATGAGATAAGCCATCTTGGCAGTTGTATTCAAGCTTGCACCCAGGAATGTCATCTCTTGTGAGGGTACTAGTTTTGACTTTTTTTTGTTGACTGTGTACCTAGGCATGTTAGAAGTCTTTTCACAAATGCCAGATGTTGAAGAATGTGCTTGAATGAGAATCATCCAAGTAAGGATATATTTGTATTCCTCTTTGTCTGCAGAATGCAATTACTGGTGCCAGGCACTTTGGACCCTGGGCGCAGTAGATAAGCAAAAGGGCAGTGCAGAGAATTGGTAATGCATTGAGCCAGCCTTGAAACTTAGGTATCTTTTGCATGACTGTCTGATTGGAACATGCAGGTATGCCTCTTTTAGGTCTAAAGTCACAAGCCAAGCATTCTTGCCCAGCATGGGCAGAAGCTGCTGCAAAGTCAACATTTTGAATTTTGGAATATCCAGGAAAGTGTTCGGAATAGATAGGTCCAGTATTGGCCTCCAGGCCTTGTCCTTTCTGGGTACCAAGAACAGTCTTGAGTAAAATCCTTGTCCCTGTTCTTGCTCTGGTACTTGTTGAATGGCCCCCATGTCCATGAGGGATGAGACTTGTTTTTGTGCCTCTGCCCATTGATTTTTTGGCAGATCTGGCCAGCCGTTTGCCTTTGGCATAGTATGGAAATGGAACTTGTAGCCTTGTGACACTATGTTTAGAACCCACTTGTCCTGGGTTATGATGTGCCAATTTTGAACAAAAAGTGCTAATTTTCCCCCTAAGGGTGCTGCCAGAAGATAAGTGCCTGGTGCAGGCAGGGGGAAGTCATTGGGACTGTTTTCTGTATGTTTGTGATCTATCTTCTCCAGTTTTGGAGGTAGAAGCACCCCATCGCTTGGGCCTACAAGAACCTTGCGCCTGGGATCTGCCCCTAGGGCGTCTGGATCTGCCCCCTCTGAGGTCTGTCTGACACAGGAAAGGACCAATATTTTTGCAGGCCAGTGTCTACTAAACCTAGGTGGCTGTACTTGTACAAAAACTTTGACAGTTTGCATAGATTTACCTTTGTCCTCCATTTTCTTTAACACCTCCTCTGCCTTAACACCAAACAAAGTATCATGCTGTACAGGTGTATCTAGTAATTTAACTTTAACATGATCAGGCAGATTTTATTCCTTTAACCAAGCATGCCTCCTAATTACAGAACCCGTAACTGCGGCATTGCAGGAGGCCTCCAAAGAATCAAAACCATATTGCAAAGTATGTTTTCCAACTTTTTCTGCTGCATGCAATAAATCCTGCATTTCCTTGTTTTCTGCACATTCAGAATTTAACATTTTCTGTTTAAGCAATCCCATGACATGTTGCTGATAATTAAGCATATGAAATTGACAGTTTAAAGCCCTTTTAGCCAAAGTTGCAGATGTGTAAACCTTTTTTCCCCATCTATCCAGTGCCCTTGAACCTCTGTCGGAGGGGGTTGGGTTTTTTTGCCGTGGAAGCTTTAACTCCCTTTGGACCCTGTGAAATAGATTCTGGGTCCGTAGCAGGGGTTTTCAAAAAGAAATTTGTGTGAGTCAGGAACCCTGTAACATCTGTCAGGCTTAACAGGAGCTGGGGGTAAGGAGTCAGGGGTCAGACTAGATTCCGAAAACACATCTATAATGTCTAACACAGGTGGAATGGCTAGAGGTCTCTGCTGAAGTGGTAAAAGAAAATCCTTGAGCCTCTTTTCAGTTTCTGAAAAATCTTGGCTCTCCCAGTGGAAATGCTCCCTCATAATATGCAAGGTTTCCCCAAAGTAATAGTCCTGGGGAGGTGATGCTGAAGGTATAGATTCTTCAGCATCAGAATCCTCATGGGGGGAAGAGAATATTCCCGATCAGGAGAGGAATCAGAAGAAACAGAAACCTGATCTGACGATTGATGGTCGGTGTCTTGCCTAGGCCTCTTATCAGGAGGGGGATGGGAACCCCCGATCAAGGTAGTCAAGTCTTTGGCCATTTTGAGCATCTGTTTTTTGGGCATAGAGGCCTGTCCACGTGACTCTTGAGTTTGCTTCCTTGCTTTAGTCCTTGCCTTTGAAGCTGAAGTCGTTTTAATGTAAAGATGTTTAGGTCTGAATATACCCTCAGAAGCCGGTACCTGCTCAGCGGCTCCTGACCCATCTGAGGGATTAGCGTCCGAGGCTCCAATACCTTGAGATTCCAGCGGCATGGCCGACTCCATGTGGGAGTCGGTAGTAGCCTGCGACTACTAGTAGTGGGCGTCAGGGGCTGCGAAAGCGCCTCACTGAGAACCAGCGACTGGCTTAGGAGAAGCTTCGTCGGTTTCGGGCCTCTGTTGTTTTTCTCTATTCCTTTTCTTTGCGTTTTTTGTAAACTCCGGTAGTCGGATGGCTATCCGACGACATTTCAGGATAATTAAACCGGCATCCAAAAAAGTTTAAAGCAAAATCATACTGACGCTTAATAGTGCATTGGTTAAATCTAGCACAAAACCGACAACCAGTAACGCTGTGATCAGGGCCTAGGCAAGGAATACAGTAAGAATTAAAATCCTTATGAGGTATTTGCTTTCCACAAGAAATACAATTATTAACTTTTTCTGACATCGGTCTGGAACAAGAAAAAAGTTTCCGCAATGGGGTACTTAGCTTTATTGAAGACTTCGGAACTGAAACTCAAACACGAAAATCTCAGGAGTCGTTCGACTGGCACTTGCGAACTGCTTCTGATTCGGGCACCGCGTGGCAAGAAAGACTGAAGAAAATGGCGGTGGCTGCTTCTTTTATACCCCTGACGACCTGACGTCAGGGAAGGGGCAACAGCAGCAGAAGCAGGACCCAAGACTTTGGAATTCAGGACGGCTGAGGGCTACCTGCCAGCAGGATTACCCAAATGTAATGACTGCAACAGTGAAACACGAAGAACATCAAATGAAGACAAATTTATCAGTCTACCAATGCCCACTGATTTAATATGCCTATTACAGTAAAGAAAGTTGCATAATGCTGCAGAAACCAGATATCACTGTAGCTATCTTCATATCATTAAAATATTTTCTGTCACGGTGTCATTTATTAACCTGATAAACATTCAATATCTTAAGACATTATGCAAGTAAATCTGAAAGAACCAGTACAAAGCACTGAGAACATGAGGGTTCACATAAGCAGGGCAGACTGATGCTGTTTTAATTAAAATTTTCAATAATGAAGCAATGGAACGGAGAAAACATAGCATATGTCAGCTTTAGGAGGAGTATCCAACAAGTACAGCTGTGTAATAACTCAACATAACAGTACCGGTCAGCCAGATCACTTCAGTACTTTTATTAAGCGATAGGACATTCTGCATCCTTGTAAAGCTCACCTTATCCCCTCCTGAGCCTGTAGCACCATCATCACTAACACTGCTGCTGGTAGCCTTGACTTCTGCTAAACAGGTGTCAGAGATGCAGCACTGATGGCTACCCCACCCTCACTCACTTTCCACAGGGGTAGGTTACTCTTACACAGAAAACAAGGATTAGTCTGAAGGTTGTAAATGAGATTTCTTTGAATCACACTACTAACTTGCTTACCTTTTTCTCCTTTGCAGGATAAAACTGAGAGGCTTCTCATTTCCAGGATGTGCATAAGGCAGTTCAGACTTTACTTAGACAAGACTAAGCATTAGAAAATTGGAGAAGCTTTTTGTAGCTTTCCAGGACAAAAACTTGGGATATCCTGTTTCCAGACTATTTCTGGATATTGTTTTCTTATTCATTTCACTGTAAGCAACGCCTACCTCCAGTTAAAACACATTCCACTACAACTGATGCTTCCTTGCAGGTGTTCTTCAAGGGGGCATGATTCTAATTCTATTCTTGAAGCAGCTGCTTTGCCTTCTATTCCCACTTTTAGAAAACATTTCAAGACAAGTTTTGATTACAACTACAGCTGGACTTGCTAGGTCAGACCTTTAAGGTCTTTTGGACCATAATATTGTTATGGTTCCTCCTCCATAGAAAGCTCTGGGAATTTCCCATCAGTAAATAATACAACAGTGATCTAACAAATGACAGAACAGTTGTGCAAGAACTTAACATAACAGTGGATATCTGTCTGTTCACTGTTGTTGTAGGGATTTTTAGTTTTTCCTCCTATCCTTTGACTTGTACATATGTAACTAGTCGCCTATACTTCTTCAATCCAGCAGACTGGCTAGACATATGGCTATCTATGACAGGATATTCTGTTAACACTGAAGGAAGGACATCTAACAGATGCAACTTGTGTGATGTAAACAGCTAAATATGATGAATCTGAGATGAATGTATGACACATGGCCGTTGCTACCAAACAATTCACTTGATACATAGACAATACTGAATACAGCACTTTGGAAGAGACATCTAGTGACTTCCACTAGATACGTTTTTTGCAACTCTGTCTGCCAGGTGAAATCCTGTTACCTAAATAGGCCATTCATCAAAATACTCTTAGCAAAACATGTGTCCTTACTGTAATTTGGAGGACTGTACATTCGCTCTCTGAATTACAAGTTTATCACAACAACTGTGGGGAATGTATGGTGAATGCCATGTTGAGGTACCTAGTAATATTTCCCTTACCCCAAGGCACAGCGACTTTAGAGTTAGAAGAGAATGAAAGTCATTCACTGCCCAGAGTCTTAACCATTATGTGCTTAACTGCCAGAAAGTAATTCCTTTATGTAATGACTACCAATTACAGTCAGTTCTTTTACGTGGCCACGGTGGTGCAGCAGTTAGCGTTGTAGCCTCACAGCAAGAGGTTCCCTGGTTCGATCCTTGGCTGGGGTGCCTTCTGTGTGGAGTCTGCATGTCCTCCCGGTGGTCGTGTGGGTTTCATCCGGGTGCTCCGGTTTCCTCCCATATCCCAAAGACATGCTGTAGGTGGACTGGACACTCTAAATTGGCCCTAGGTGTGAGTGCATGAGTGTGTGTGCCTTGTGGAAGGTTGGGCGCCGGGCTGGCAACTTGACATCGTAAAACTCCACTGCCAATCATGAGTGGACAGGTGATCCGCTGTGGCGACCCCTAACCGGGAAAAGCCGAAAGAAGACAGTCAGTTCCTTTACGTAATTACTACCAATTACAGTCAGTTCCTTTACGTAATTACTACCAATTACAGTCAGTTCCTTTACATAATTACTACCAATTACAGTCAGTCATTCCCTACTCCTCATTCAAGTTACTGGCTCAACAACCAGTTCATGCAGAAAATCTATGGATTTCAAAATGTCATTCTGCAGTGGGTAGAGAAAACAGTATGACTTGGTGAAATTACACTAGCTGGTACAAGGTGTGGAACCTTATCTTGAAAAAAGTGCGAACATAACCTACCATCGTAAGAGATGTTATGAGTGTGTTTCACTGTTGCAGTCATGAGCAGAGAGAGTTCTGATGAGTGGCTTGCCTTCTCGAACAGCATTCTTCCCTCAAGTTGGGTTGATGCTAACTTCACTTGGACATTAGCAAATCCTGGTATAAAGGTGGGTCCACTTGCACCTTCTTTGCTTCTTTTTTGCCCCCACCTAAACTGGAAGTATTGTATCCTCCTGAACAGCCATCTTCTCTAATCTATTTGCCTTGTGAGATTCAGTAAATCAAGGGTTAAAGTAAAGCCCTCTTAGGCAGCCTAAACAAAAAGAAAAGAGGCTGAGCTAAGGAGAAGAGAAAGAAGGGAGAGGAAAGGACTACGAGTAATCCACCATGGCCAATAATAATCCCTACAGTAAAAGGGGATGGTGGGAGGGAAAACAGGACTGCAACAGGGAACACAACCTACGGCCACTCTCTTACTAGGTGGTCTATAGTAAAAAATGCTTTAAACAAACTGAATTGGGACAGTGAAACTAGAAAGTGACCCACTGGCCAAGCAGAAATAGCCAAGTACACATTAAATGGATGTTTATAAGAGGGAAACTAAAAACCAAAGACATCTATCCCCAATTCAGGTTCCTGGTCCTCCTCTGGCAAAAGACAAAACACCTTTCTTACTTGGCTAGGCAGAACTTTCTAGTAAATGACTTCCTTGCCTCTCTTATGATTTTTGCAAGTCCCTTGCAGAAAGGTACCCAAACAGTAATATGGTCAAATGTTCCATGTGGTTAATCGGAGGGTGGTCAGACTTGGGCATGCAAAGACCTCCTTTGAATTGCATCAGGAAGACCACAATCTTGGGCAAAAGCCCTGATTTCTCCCCTACCATCTACATAAGTAAGAACCAGTGTTGCCTTTGCAATACTGAAGCTATCAAGATCATTTATGGCTTGTCCTCCACTCTCTTCAGACTCACTTTGAGGAGTAAGGGTAACCACATTTGGTTCAGGTACCAGCAAAGTACTTTTAGCTCCTGCTTAATTCCTAATGGAGATGAACCCCAATGAATGAACACCTACAGCTTTCAGTTAGGTACACAGAATAATCTCAGAAAAAGATAAGCTTTAGAGTATAAAATGACAGGAAAAAAACATTACTCTGAGAAAAGAGTACTATTTTGTTCTGGTTTCAAATGAGAACACACACTGACAAGATGATGGTGGCAAACTTCTCAGAATGTAAGGCTCGAATAAAGAATGCATTTAGCCATTAATTCCAAGTAAGACAATACATACAACTTTTAACAATTAATGCATGCTGATGCATTTGGTGGATATACAATTCCCCTGACTTAAGTACTTCTGTAAAACACATAGGCTTTTCACAGCTGATGGAATGACAACTTAGTAAAGATGTATTCCTGATCACTGCTACATTCCGGATATGTAGAAGTCAGATACATTGTCGTCAATAGACTGTGAAAGCCCATGAAACCCTGCATTCTGCACCTATGTATGAAATGCCATATCTTGGTTCCCCTTGAAAAGTTCATTAAAAACCTTCAGGCAATAACAGGCTGTAAAGCTATAAGACATACCAAAGACTGGCATTTTTTTTTTTGTTAAATGACCATCTCCAAAAAGGAATTTGACTAGAGCACTTAACCTGCTTCACATGACAGCATTTTAGTAACAAGTTACAAATATTCTCTCTCTCTCTCTCTCTATATATATATATATATATATATATATATATATATATATATATATATATTTAGTCGAAGGAAGCTTTGACTACAAGAAATGAGGTTAAAATGACAGTATATTTAACTGAATACTCATTTTACTGAAAAGTGTTAAAATCTAGAAATGGTACTTCTGGTGTCATTTTTGCTCATGTGAGCTGTTAGGGGACATAATTCAAAAGGCTGAGTGCAATGGCAATAATCAGTGTCATGCTGTACCCAAAGATTTGGGGAAATCTGTGTGCCAGCACTGATTCACTGTATGAGGTGTTTTTTCTATCTTCTCCACTGGTGTGCAATCATGGAGTTAGAATATACAGTTAAAGGGGCTGGGAGTGCAGGGGGGCTTGCCCTCCAGCAAAAAAAAAAAAAAAAAGTTGGGGTGTGTGCATTGTGTAGAAAGATTTAGACAAAATGGCTTTTCAGTCAAATGTACTTGCAATCAAGTGAAAGCGCTAAGTATTCTTCATTTGTGTGGTTCTGTAATAAAGCAGGTTGTTGCAGTTCACTGTGTGGGTTTTGCCTTCTTACCAGTTCGTGTTTTTTGTTGGTTTATCTATACCACTCAGTGACTGCTTCTGCTAGCTTTGTTTCGAGTCATATACATGTATTTCTTTCGATTTGATTTATTTTGATTTTTTAAGCATTTTTGTTTATTTTTACTTCTCGGCCATTCAAGTTTTGATTTAATATAGTCCGCTTTTTTTCATTATTGTTTTGTGAATTTACATTTTATATACGTGACCGCTACCTTGAAGATATGGAACAATTGCTTATGCAGCATCTCGAACTAACACAACGCCTTATTAGAACATTGCAGGAAAGGGGAGAGAAAAACTTTAGTGAAGCAGACGCTCTTATTACAGAATCACAGGAGCGTTTACTTGCGCTACACTCTACCCCTAATACCAGCCTTCACAAACCGACAGCTAGTAATGGTTCGGGGAGCCTGAGAGGAGGTGACGCAAACACAGGAAGTGCAAGGGTTACAGTTGCATCACCCAGAACAGCTCAGAACACTAAGGACGGTCGTGGTGAGAGAGGCGAGACTACAGTTGGCGTTTCCACTAATTTTGAACGCAATTACACTGATCTAAAAGCCTTTTTGACTGCTCCTACCTTTTCTAATGGATTATACACCAACGCTAAAGACATGGGCAGCTTAAATCAACAATTTAAAGAATGTGAAAAGATTTTAAGAACTTTTAAATCGCTGCAGATGGACAACGTATATTTGGAGAGGTCGTTGGAATTGGGACAAGTTCCCAAAGGACTTCGTATCTTTAAATTACCATTTGGTTTTACAGAAGGTACTGTGTTTTTTGATCAATTATTAGAATTATTTGACAAAACAGGTTTGGATTTGATTAAGCTTATTATTCGTAATAACTCCAAGCCTACAGTTTTGTCTGAACAACTTGTGGTACTTGACAAAAATATTAAACAGGACTTGTTGTTTGAGCACAACAAGTTCCGCTTGGAACAGATTTTTAAGGATATGGATAAGTTTACTAGTAGGGGTCTAGATATTAAAAATGACAAATTACAACATGATTCTTTTGATAAGAATAAAAAAGTTTTTTCTCATTTTAAGCAATATAAAAGTATGAAACACAATGGCAATTTAGGAGATAGAGATGTTTATGGTAGAGGTGATGTTGCTACGGGTAATAATGATGAACAATTAGGTACTTACAGAAACGGAAATAATCATGATTTTGTTGATTCTAACTATGATGAAGGGCAACTTGATTTTTTAGAAGAACCGACTCTGAGGTCGGAGAGATTACGCAACAGGTATTGTCCACAACAACAGAACAGATATTACAGGAATACAGCACACAAGAACAATGCATGGTACAAATAGGAGCATTGGATTTAAGAGATGGTAATACTTTGTATGACTCATTTGGTTGTGGTTATAATATTAATAGTGATGTTTCTGTTATTAATTTGTTCGATAATGTTACTAATATTACTAATTTTGAAATACCTGATGATAGAATACATAACCAGACCGTTGAGAATCATTCTGACACCAATGATGTTTTTATTATTACAGAAGGTGGTTTCAGTGTGTACAACTATACTGACATACAGTTTGGTAATGAGTTTTTAGCTCTTTTTAAAAGAGGTTTTAGATTTGTTCCATCTTTTAAACTAGATATTGGTAAAATTTTAATTAATTTAAAATTGTACACTAGACTATTAAACTTAAAAGTATTTTTTTCAAACAACAACTATGCTGGTCATAGTGACACAACACATCTGACATTAAAACGCAGCAGCACCTTTATTCCACCAAGTAATCCCATGATTCTTATTTTTGAAAAACTTTGTGAGATTCAATTTAGAAAAGCTTTAAAGAAAGAAAATGTTATCACTGAGAATCTTACATCTGCTGAAAAATTTTGTCTTAAAGAAATTGCTACTTCTGATAACTTTAGAGTTATGAAACCAGACAAGGGAGGTGGAGTGGTAATTATGACTAACACAGATTATTATAATAAAATGACAATTATGTTGAATGATACTAGTACTTATGAAAAAGTGACGAAATATGAGATGACAAGGGCCTATATGAAAGTGGATTGGTTACTATATGAATATTTGATGGAAGGTATTCTAACTAGAGATGAATATTGTTATTTAAATGTTGAATTCCCCATTACACCAACTATTTTTGGTATCCCGAAGATACATAAAGATGTACATAATCCACCTTTTAGGCCTATTGTGTCTGCAAAAGGGTTAAAGACTGAGGCTCTGGTATCCTTTATTGATGTTAATTGTAAAAACATTCTTACAAAACTACCACACATTTTAAGGGATTCCTGGCATTGTCTGGAGTTAAGTACACCTGCTGAGTCAGCGATAAAGGCTTTTCCCTAACCATACTCAAAGATGGGAGGAACCACTGCTGCCACAGCTAAAGGGGAGTCTTCAGTAGCAGTTTTGGCTTGTTCTCCATTCTCTTTTGTACTACAGTGAGCACAAGGAGGATTGGAGGAAAGGCATAAAGAAAAAGGCTTGCACAGCTGATGGATAAAGCATATGTTAGCCAAGCCTCCTGAAGAGGTGATACTGGGCAAAACAATTTTTAGTCAATTGATTTTTGGTGAAGCAAAAAAGGTCTACTTCTGGCACAATCTCCATATAAAAATCCATTCGTAAGGGCCCATTTCTGTTCTGCTTAGATGATCTTCCAACATGCTGTTCTGAAAGGGTTATACAGGATAGCCTGATGGTCTTATCTTCCCTCCTGGCCAAGAATCCACATTTCCAAGACTATCCTCCCCTAAAATGTATCAATATTTATCTCCTTGTGTTTTGGTGCATCACTTTGGTGGTGGTATACCTCAGGTGAACAGAACACATCACTGCAGTGTTCGATGCGAGGATATACAAAATTCCAAATACGTATCCACATTTAAGAGTCCTGACTGCTAGAATGACGGCATTAGTTCCTTCACACCAAGCCTTTTCTTATGTAACCTTCCCAAGTTCCCTTAGCCCACAGACCCACTAAGTGAGCTTTGAAGGCTGCATGCACAGATACTAGTTAGTGCCTGGGCAACTGGCCACAGTTTGAACGGGACTCCAATGTTTAGGTTCACATGCCCATCATGAAAGTTTTTTTTGGATATAGGCTAGAAGCAGAAAGGTGAACTCTAGAAGATATGTATATACAGATGCCATCATTTTCTCAAGTAACTTTGTAAACATCCACATGTGTAGTCTGCCTAAGGGCAGCATCAGATGGCAGGAGTCATGCATTCAGACCACCTTATAAACTTCCTTGCTGTGATATGGTAGAGCTATGCTGCAAAGTATTATGGGGCTAAAAGGCTCTTACAGTGTTTAGCCCATGCTCCAAGGAATAAGGTTTGCTACCTAGGAAACAGCTGGAGCTTTACAAGATTAAGGCAAGAATCACAGACTTACTCACTTTTATTTTTGATGTTCTTATCTTGTTTTGCATTTCTTTTTCATAGACAGAATATTTTTTTAACAAGGAAGACAAGGTAATCAGTTACAATGTTTTGCAATCCTCATATGCATGGTGCCTTAATTTGCCATCACTAACTATTCACATTTACATTTCTCCTCTCTCCATTTCCTCCTTCCTTTAATAAAAGCATGTACCCAGTAATTACAATAACTGAAATACTGCTCATGTAACACATTAGTAACGGACTACCGATTCACCATCAGTTACCAAGCCAAATGTGGAACCTCCAAGACTTGCTAACAAACACAAATTCCAGGCGGATGTCTAAGCTCCCCTTCTACCTAACCCATGGACTTAGACTTTCCTTTTTGCTCCAAACCACTATGTGCCTGGTCCCTTACTTACAACAGCATGGTCCCATATAGCCCACTTCTTGGTAAGTATGCTCATTTCCTTTCCCATCTCTTCATGGTTTCCCCCCACACCAATAATTTCTTCCAGTGGGGCTACTACTCAAGTTCTTACACTTTTTTGCCTTCTTGGTGACTAAACTCCACAGCACACACACCTCTAAGGGTAGGGGAAGGTTTTTATCAAGTCCTTCGAAGAAAAAAAATCATGATTAAGTCCAGGTTAATATTTATTAACTCCCTCAAAAATGACTCCAAGGCCACTTGAAATCACCTCAGTTTGTTACATTTCCAGAAGATATGCAGCCAAATCCCCCTTACCCCAGACCCTCTCTCTAGCCAGTCAGAATGGCCACTGTAAAAATCTGGGGTATAAAAGAATTTACACTGGAATGTCCACCAAAAGATTCTACATTTTCTTGACTTAATTACTACATAATCTTTCTCCAATAAGCATTACTTATGTCCCTATTTACTACAGTAGTCAATCTCAACATTTCAGTTTGCATTAAATTTCGTTTGGTAAATTGCACTGCTTCAGTTGCCTATCCGATCAATATCCTGGGGCTTAAGATAGCTGACCTCAAAGTTATGTACCAGTTTATTATTATATGGGGCCAATATTCTTAATCTATTAATATCCAATTTATTTCTTGGAGATCCCTCTTCAATTCCTTACACAAATGCCTTCCAGCTAGAACTGAACATTTAACCACTGTGTTTATCCCATATCAGCTTGCTTTTTTCCTCCACTAATTATTCATCTTTCGAAGCCCCCTTAATCCACTAACATCCCACAGCATGCTGATCACATTACCTTTTTTCTTACCTACTGGAAGTATACTGCTCATCCATGGCTTTAAAAAATTTCAACCATAAAAAATTACCATCTCTTAATATCTTTCATTATAAATGCATGGAACTTTTCACTGTCCCATCCCTAGCATCTGCTATAACAAGTCCCTTTTCCCTACATTCCTATCTTTCTCTATCACCATTTCTTTCCATCTAGCTTTATAAGTATTGACTTGACATCTGGCTCTAAATGCCATTTGCGTAGCTCGTAATTCCTCATATTCAGTGCTACCAAACCTCCCCTCTCTTTAGAGAGTGTCACTCCTCCCCATGCTATCCTTGGCTTTCAGCCCTGTCATAAAAACTCATTCACCCACCTCTCATCTTTACTTAGTTCCTTATCTTCTACTGACCACCAGAATGCTTGAGAGTAGAAAAATATATGAGACCACATGCTAGTGCAGAACCAGAATACATTCACTAAAGGCCACATCCAACCCGTTCCATCCATGCAAGTTATTGTACGTTTTGCGCTGCATTCCGGCTAATGTACCCACTACTGATTTCCTCTCATCTACTGCCAGCTGATTCACTAAACAGGTTATTTCAGCTGCCTTCCAGACAGCTGGGTAAACAATGCTCAACACAACTCAACTTGGAATATTTATATTCAGTGCCTTTGTTTTTGTTATAGTGACCTTACAGCATATACCAATCAATTTTTGTAATATCCACCACTGTTCTCGGAGATCATCATTCAGATGAGTCAGACAAAAGGGCATCATCTCAAGTGTCAGACATTTTTCCAAGGTTGAATTCATTTTTTAAATTTCCCCCAGGATTTTTCAATGTAATTTGAGTTTCTTCACCTGAAACATCCATAAAGGCAGCTCTGGGAGTTTCCATATATGGCTGCAGTTCTGGTGTGTTCGTAGAAGGCAGCATTTTATTTTTGGTGATCTTTCTTAGGTTCATACTAGGCTATCTGCCCTAGGGCATTTATAAGCCTAGCCAGAGTGTGTTTGGCTTTCGACACCCATTTTAAATTAATTTTGCTATGCCCTTTTTCGAGGTTAGTATACTGTGCCTCTGTCTAACAGTGACACAGAAGTGATACCCGGGGTAAACCTACGATCTCCCATCCACTCATCAAGATTCCTCTTGAAGAGAGTCAATGAGGGACTCTGCCCAACCTGGACTGAGATTTTATTCCAGAGTGAAGGGAGCCTCTGGGTTATGAATCTGTCCCTCCAGCATGTCCTATTTATTTCAGTGCTGAGGTTCAAGTCTCTCGAGCGTGTAGCTCGATGGGATTTGGATTTTCTGAGGTGCAGCATGTCCATTAATTCCGGGTTGGACATGGCTTTATGCGTCAGGAACAGATCGCCTCTGAGCAGGCGGTATGCCACTGAGTAGAGCTGGAGTTTCTTTAACCGGGCAGCATATGGCATCTGTTTGAGCCCTTTGATCCTCTTGGTGAGGTACTTTTGGGGTCTTTCCAGTTGCTGCAGGTGTCTGGTAAGGTACATCCCAAAAGGGGCATTGTACTCAATTATGGGCCTGATGGATGAGTAAAGAGGCACGATGACCTCCTCTGATCTAGATGTGAATCCCTTCATAATTAGGTGGGCTATATAAAATGTTTTAATAACCACTTTGGCCACATGGTTGTCAAATGAGAGATTGCTATCAACTTGGGTCCCCAGGTCCCTAATTACTTCTTCTGTACTTAATGGATTACCACCTATGTGGTAATTTGTGTGCACTTTGTTTTTGCCAAAGGGGATGACTATGCACTTTTTGGCGTTTAGATTGAGGCCATGGCTCTGGCACCAGTTGTCTGTTTCTATGAGGCCCTTTTGGAGGATGCTTGTGTCGGCTGGAGAGTCGATTATGGCACCCAGTTTGCAGTCATCTGCGAACTTGTTCAGCCACAGTCCTTCCATGTTGGCCTGTACCTCCGAGAAATATATACCGAAGAGAGGTCCCAGGACTAAGCCTTGTGGGACGCCACTTGTAACTGGTTTGGAGTCTGACATGGCTCCAGCAATTCTAACCATGTGGGTTCTGTCCTTGAGCCAGTTTGCAACCCATCTAGTGACACAGGGGTTTATATTTAAGCTGGTGAGCTTATCTATAATGCCCAAGTGGGGTATTGTATCGAAGGCTTTTGCGAGGTCCAGGTAGGCTGTGTGGACCACCTTCCCCTCGTCAATGGCCTTGGTGACTGTTTCAAAGAAATCGACCAGGTTTAAGAGGCAGGATCTGCCCTTAAAGCCGAACTGGGTAGGATCCAGTGTCTGTAGGTCCCCAATATATTTATGGGGTCCATGATGATCCTTTCCATAGCTTTGCAGACCAAGCTAGTCAGGCTTATGGGGCGATATTCCAGGATCTGTTGAGGCACCACCTTCGTGGAGAGGGACCACTGTTGCTGTACGCCACTCTTCGGGTACATATCCTGTAGTAAGGCCGAGATTGAACAGTAGTTTTATGTTTGGGTTTAGCTCTTCTTGGAGTTCATGTAGGATGCAGCCTGGAACACCGTCTGGTCCCATTGACGCTGTGTTTTTTGCTTTGGAGAGGGCAGCTCTTACCTGAGCATCTGAGATGTCAGGGGGGGCAGCACTCTGCTGGGATAGATATTTGCCCTTTTGGTGGTGAAGGGGGGGGGGGAGAAGTTTGCGCTGAACCTGTCAGCTAGGATGTTGGCAATGTCTGTGGGTTCGGTGTATTTTTTTGTCATTTTGGACTAATTCTGAGCATATCTGGGAATTCCCACCCAGGTTCCTAACATAACTAAAGAAAGCCTTGTGATTATCCTTAGTGTCCTGTGCAATTATTCTCTCAAAGCTGGCCTTAGACAATTTTATGAGTGCCCGTAGTTTTTTGCTAATACTGATCAGAGATGCCTTCCCTTTTTGGGATTTTGCTCTATCATGTAGTAGCTTCCTCCTTCTATTGCAGAGTTTGTTTATGGCTGGAGTCCACCAGACAGGATTGTCTGCCTTTGGAGGATTGGGTCTTGGTTTTATCTGGGATTGCATAATCCATACATTCCTGAAGGTGTTCATAGAATGCGTTTATAAAGGATTCTGCGGTCTGGGCCGTATTTTCCACAGGCCCAGGGGCTTTGAAGGATTCCACCTCGGTTTTGAGGAGTGTGAAATTTGCTTTAGAGAAGTTTTTCACTGTGGTTTTCTGGGCAGGGGGTGGGGTCGGGATGTGAATATCCGGTGAGATTAGTTTACGGTCTGATCTTACCAGTGAGGTAAGTCCCCATGTTGGTGATGATCAAGTCCAGTACGTTTTCCCCTCTTGTGGGAGTGGTAACAAGTTGTTCCATAGCATTTGAGTTTATAAATTCTAGGAACCTTTGGGCTAGAGTGTTGGAGCTAGAGTAATGCTCCCAGTCTATGTTTGGGTAGTTGAAGTCGCCCAATATAATGGTGTTTGGAGAGACCTTCATATTTTCCAGTGTTCGCAGGAAGGCAGAGTGGGGTTACTGGGTTTGGGAGGGTGGTCTGTAGCAGGCTATAAACTGGAAGGCAGTTTTACCCACTGTTAGTTGCACATGGATAGTCTCTGATGCTTCGTGCTGTGCCACCAACCTGGAGGTGTGGGTATCTTTGATGAATATTGATACTCCCCCTCCTTTTGTGGTTCGGTCCAAGTTTTGGGGCTGAAAAGCATGGTATGAGGTATAACCTGGTAGTGCTGGGGTGCACTCGGGAGCCTTGAACCAGGTTTCTGTTATTGCACAGATATCGATGTTCTCCATGCTAAGGAGAGTTTCGAGTGCGTGCATCTTGAGGTTTAGACTTCTGGCGTTGAGTAGCATTACCCAGTTTCTTATCCCTTGTGATACCTACGGAGGTGGGTTTGTCTCTCTGAGCCTTGCCTAAAAAAGGCACTATGGGGGTAGCAAGAGCCTTTGCCAATATCCGAAAGCCCAGGGGTGACAGGTGCAAGCTGTCCCTAGCGAAGCATCGTGGCTTGTCGAGCATGTCATCCCAGGCTGACAGGCATTGGATCCCCTTTGAATGACACCAATACTTAAGTCAATTGTTGAAATTGATCATCTTGTCTTCGTATTGTGGCATAATTCTTGGTAAGGGTAAGATGCTACTCAAGGTCAGGGTCATACCGGCCTGGGCTACATGCTCAGAGAGCTCCTCCATGTCTCTTTTCATGTAGTACAGGGAGGTACATCTCAGGTCATTCACAACAGCATGGACAATTGACTGAGTCATATTTGTACTTGCCTTGGAGTGACCTGAGTACTTGTGTTATGTGGTGGATCCTAGCGCCCGACAGGCAGCTCTCCGTGACCTTCTTGCTCAGCCTGGTGAGCGGGACGTCAGTGTGCCTGACGATAGAGTCACCTATTACAAGTGTATCAGGTGTGTTGTTTAGCCTTAAGGGCTGTGACTGTTCGGCACACTGGCTTTGTGAGCTATGTGTTGTGCATGTTTTGTTTTGGGGTAGCGGTTGCTTGGGTGTCTGCTTTGGAGGTCTCTGCTGCTTAGGAAGATTTTTAGAGCCTCAGAGTATGTTTTTGTGCATTTGGTTTGCTGTCGTGGTAGGTCTATGTGAGACTGGAATTGTAGTGAGAGTGTGGTTTCCTTCTCCTCCTGACTGGTTACGCCAGTACTGAGTTGAGAGAGCTTAGTCTCCAGTTTGGCTATATGGTTGCATCTCTCACATGTATTGGAATTTGTTGGGAGGAGGAGAGGGTTGTCTGTGTACATGAGGCAGTTGTAACATTGCCTCAAGATTCCCAGATTCACCAGCTGGACCGGAGAGGAGATTGACAACTGACCTTTGGACATGCTTCTATTTCTCATCTTCATAGGGCAGCATCCTCCCAAAGTTCTGATTCTATTTCTTGCTAGCTCTCTGCCAATTTAGAAGAGATTTTAATTTTTTTCCTCCACAGGTTGTGCTCCAAGGGAAGGGATGGTTTCCTTATGGCACTATACCAAAGTCACCAAGAGTCCCAGAGTCTTTAAGCATGAAAAAGTGAAATGCAGGCCTTCTACAATCTCTTTCAGAATTGTCCGAGGCAGTCATCCAGGTACACTTGATTCTATCTAGTTCAGCAAAAGGCAACCATTGTAGCAAGGCATTTTGTAAATACCCAGTGGTAGTAAACATCCTTCAGATCCACTGTTATCATCAAGATTTGGAGAGGTTGAGAGCCTGAAAGGATAAGATTATGAACTTTGAAACTTTAGAAATATGTGTAGCTTTGATAAATTTAAGACTGGCCTACAAGAGTCACTTTTCCTTGGAAACAGGAGTAGTCTTGAGCAAAATCTTTTACCCTCTTCTAGTTGCGGTTCTCTACGTTGTTTTGTCAGAGGAAATCTCATAACAAAGGTGAAACTAAGTGTCTTTCTTCTGTGGGTAATGGAGGCTGTTTTTTTTTTTTTTTTTTTTTTTTTTTTACACACGAAATGTAGTCTATAACCTTGAGCCAAGATTTCCAGTATCCAGATTTATCATGATTTTCTCACTCACAAAAAGGGTGGATTCTGCTTACCATTCTGGCATATTCTGAAGGGGGCAGATGACAAACGGCTACTGAGCATGGATAACTTCATGAGTCACAACAGTTCTCGCTATGTCTCACAGCTAAGTTACTGAAGGGCTTCCCTTTTGACAGCATAATTTCTTCTTGAATTAGGATATCTTCCCCTTAAACTGTTTTCCTTTACTGATCTCCAAGGGAGGAAAAGGTTGTGAGACTATTTCTGCAACAGGTAGTGGCATGGTAGGTAAGCTACTGTTTCACTTACAGCACAGTCATATTAAGTTTTATAGGTTTATACCAAGCCAACGGTATGTCAACAATCACAAGCAGAACAGACAATACCAGAGAAAAATAACCCTTGCAGGTGTTCCAGTATTTCAGAACATGACAGTATGAGGTAGAGTTTTGTTATTCGCCTGGATTATGTTAAAAGAAAGGAGAAATAGGGAAAGCTGGAGAAAAGCAAGGAAATGAGAAGCACACACAGACTAGTGTGGACCTAGATGTCAAGATTTTAACCTGGCAGAGTTAAAACTTTGCAGTCACTGATTATTTCCACAAATTTTTTACAATGCCTTGTATTCATTTAACTGAACCTTAAATTCTGTTAGGGTTTTACACTGTTTATTATGTAGGAGAAACTTGCTCCCTAGGGAATGGAGGTGCTGTATGATGAATTTATCCCTGAATTGGGAGTTGCTGATATTTTGGTGTAAAACTATGTGTTGTAATGGATAGAAACTCAGGAGTTTTTCTTTCTGGGAAAAGAAAAAGCCCACAAAGAGCAAGGTATGACTAGTCACATAAGCAATACACAGTGATTAACTTGCAGGAGCCTACAGGCTTACAGAAGACTAGTAAAGGATTTTTAGTCTAACCAAATATTAGAAGTTCTTTGAACCTTGGATTGTTTTGGTTATAAGATGCTATGGCTTTTCCAGTTAGAGAGTTACTTAGAGTCATACATCCCAAATGATGCAATGTAAACTATTATGGGGAAAAGGGCGGAGTAAAGGGGAACTAAGATGGATGAGGATTTGGACAAGAATCATTACAGATAACATGGGAGAGGGTAAAAGCATTTTCTGACAATACTACAGATATGCTGACTTAAGGTTCATAATTTGTTACCAGGGCCCTTACAAACTTTGCTGTGCACCTCAAATCTACATGCAACCAGACTTTCATGGATGTCGGGGTGGGAGTGTAGTGGAAAAATAACTGGGTTTTTGTTAGGGCAACACTTTTCTCAATGATGGCTTCTATTCATAAGATACATGGGAGGGCTAGACCAGGGTTAAATTTATGACTTCCCATCCAACTGTTAAGATTTTGGGTCAGGGATGAACTCAGTTTTCTCATGGATGGGAAGCCCATTCAATAGCAAGGGGATTACTTGTGGCACATCTGTCTCTCCAGCACTTTGTTTATGTCACAATCAAAATTCAGATCCCTGGATCTAGCGTTTCTGGGGCTGTTTTGCGCATGTGCAACATCTCCATCAAGGCTTGGTCTGAGGAAGCCCTGTGACTCTAAAAAATATATCACTTCTACTTCTGACTTATGGAAACTGGCATCCCTTAGCAGATCTTTAAGTCGCTATAACATGCTGACTTCAGTCAGTGGATTCAGGTAAATGAGGAAATTACCTGGTATACATTCATTACGTATTGTGACTGGGCAGTGATTACTTAATACTAATTTAATCTACCTTCAAAACCTCACTTCACTCACACCTAATATCTCTCTGGGAATGCTCCTGCTCCCAACCCTGGATAACTTTCTCTCAACGCTTTCCCTCTCTGCTTTTCTCTTCCTCCCTCCCTTTCTCCTCTTCCACCTCATACTCGGCCATTCACCTCCCCCCTTTCTTCTCTCTTCTTCTCCCTCTGTTCAATTCTCCCCTATCTCTCATCCCTACTAACACCCTCCAGCATCCCAGGTACTTGTGCCCTGCTGTTATATCTCTACAGTAGAACAAATATATTTGTAAATATTTACTTATGTTTCATAATTTGTTGATTTTTTTAAATTGTATCTTTAAATGCTGTGTTCTTATCTGTACTTCTGTTTTACTATGTAAACTACAACTTTGATCATGAGTATTGCCTTTATGGAGCTTTTCTCCCCAGGACTCAAATGAAAATGGGTTCTTCTTGGCCCAGTGGACCATCCTGGTAAACCAACTGCAAATAAATAAATTAAAAAAATAATAGTTCTTTAAATAAATTTATATATTACATATATATGTATATATATATATATATATATATATATATATATATATATATATATATATATATATATATATATATATATAGGTTTATAGGTTTATAGATCAGTACTAGGCTAACTGCCCTTGCGAGCCATTTTAAGCCTAGCCAATTATCCCCTGTGAGATTCAAACCCTGTACCTTGTGTTTGTAAGGTAAACACCTTAACCATTAGGCCACCGAATTATATATATATATCTATTACACCCACACACATTTTATATACATTATATACATACACACATTTGCTGCATCTTTCACTGGTGCACTCCACGTGTCATTTTTAATGTGTTTTCAGTTTTGCCTCTTAAATGAGAGCACACCTAACAGCAGTCAACATATTAGCTCAAGAAGACAGGAGAAAGGCAAAAAAGATGGTGGTGGTGGTGGTGGTACACGAATACATAGTTTGCATGTTGCTGCTTAATATATGGAAATTTTTTGTAGTGTATGGCCCTACTAATTCACACCATCAGGACATGCCAGTCCTATCGTGTGAGCCAAAAATGAAAGAATTGTACTGCCTGAGCTCACCATACGGTTCTGTATTTTAAAACACTTTTTTGGAGTTTAATTCCGATACCAGGCTGACTGATTGCTGACGCTGCAGTGTAGCATAAGGGGGTGCTGCACCTCCTAAGTGTGACATCCCTTCAGATGAGATGTTAAAACAGAGGTTCTATTGGCTTGAGTTGGTGGTAGCTCAGGAGAATGTAACAAATCCCATGGTATTTATCGAAAAGAGAAGGGGAAGTTCCCTTATGCTCTGGCCAAATTTCCCACAGCAGTATAAGTACCATCTCAGGTCTCCCCTGAAAGAGGCTACTAGCCTAGTGGAATTAATCCGCTCAACAAAGAATACATAAAATGACTTTTTGCTAGTCCACTAGAAATTAGTATTGGAACACCTACTAGAGCATCACCTGAGTGCCGGTTTGCTCATTAAAGGTAAGTGTGCAGCTGACTGCAGAGTAAGTGCTTCACACCTATGGCATCTTCTGGTGTAATTCAGCATGACCTGACATTTTTGAAGCTAGCCTCCTTAGTCAAGTAACTTAGCAGTTAGTAATATACAGCGTGTGAATAGCTATACTAACACTAACATTGTCTAGGATGCACTGCAGTGGAGTTACCTGTTTTTCACTTATTCTGCGTGTTCAGTGCTGAAAGCACTACAAAATATTGAGAAGGCATAGCGTAAAATTTCATAGTGAAAATAAATGCCTGCAATGTGTAATGCGGTATACTAGATACTTTAATCTCGCTTTTTTTTAGTACCATGAAAACATCCACTATATTCCCATATTTTCTTTAGTACTGCACGGTACTCAGCTGACGTGCACGTTTTACAGCTTTTGAAGTACTGAGTATTGTTTACATTAATTTTGGATAGAAGCATCAAATTTCGTGCTCTTATAATATCAAACAGCACCTGGAAAGCACTTGCTTAGCATCCTATGAAAGCTTTTCTGGCTGAACAGAAAAGCTTAGTAACAGTATTCTCCTTCCATCCTGAACTCTCCTACTAGTCACAAACTGAACCCCGACATCTCACCTAACCTCCTCTTTGAACTACTGTAATCTCTTAGTAGCTTTTGCAGTCTTTTTTTAAATTCACAACAATGTAACTTTACTTTCTGCATTTACCAATGTTATTTGCACGCCATGTTATGTAATCTGAAGAGCTTTTCTCCCTGGGCCACCGCTGAAAATGGACACGTATCCCGATCAACAAATGTAAAATAATATATAAAATAAATACCATTACTGTAGACTGCATGTTTTCAAGATATAAACAGTTTGGGAAAAGTCTGCATTGAAAACAGAAGTTGGGAGTTTTTTTCACAATAAATTACTGCACTGATGTAAAGACTTTGCATGCGTTACCTTTTTAAAAGCACTGTTCACAGGGATTTTTGGCTTTGTTTGTACACTTGTTTAAAAATTTGCTCAGGTATGCAAGGCTAAGTAGGCTACTAGCAATACGCCATTACACAGCTGTTATGAGCAAATAGACCACATAATGGGACCCCTCAAATTGTTTATGGCAGGATCCCACTTACTCTTAGGGGTAATATATAACAATTATTGACCATGGGATGGGCAAAACCAATCTATAACCAAATGGGATAGGTTATTTTGATCACAAAAAGGGAAAATGACTAGGCTTAACATCGCCTGCAAGGGCAGCTAGCCTAGTATTTGCCTATGAACCTGTGAGTGACCCTGTGACCAACTATATAGGAATTTATGTAGGAAAGCTCTGCAGTGCTTGCCTACTTTGCATCCGAGCCATCTAAGCTAAGATACAATTTTTTCTTGATTTACTGCACTTGTACTTGCTTAATACAGTGAGAGCTCCTGTTTTTTTTTTTTTTAGCATTTTACAGCATTTATTTAGTTTTGAGGCAAAGTGATAATTTCTCGTTTTTTGTTTTTTTGTTTATCTAGTTCTGTTTGCATCTAGACTGCCTTGCAGAAGGGTGAATTAGCCAGGGACTTAACTGTCTGGTGGTAGTTTGTAGTTTAATCTACACCCGAGAGCTACCTTAGTTGTGCTTTTGTATTAAGAAATTCCATGATTTGTCTTGTGGCAGATGTTTACCTGGTCCTCTCAGTTGGGAAGCACTCCAAGGGGGTCAATGTGTGGTTGTTTATTGGCTAGAGGGCAAAGCAGTCAGTTTTCAAGCTTTTTTCTCTGCTATAAATCAGGTGAGTTTGCACAGAGCTGTCCACTGTTCAGCAGTAGTTTGCAATGCCCAGTATAGTAGCAAGGTCTAAACAGTAACATTTCCCTAAAAAATTAGGATTAGGTCCAAAACCTGTTAAAAGGCTTAGCATTGTGTGTAATTAAGCTTACAGCAGCTAACTTGTGCATAACATATCACTATCATATCCTAAGCACTATACAACATCTTGCCCTTTACCCGAGAAACTGCCCTAGGAGACCACGGTTAAAATCCTTAATCCTAAACCGCGCATCTTACTACACGACTGGACAACATGGGTATGCAATTTCCTAATGCCTCTGTGGCCACCTTGGTAGATTTGGGCATCCTAAGGCAATGCAGCAATGGTTTTATGCTTGCGGACAACCAGTTAATCATTAAACATAGTATGCGAGATGTAAACGTAACTTTCTTATACGCAAAAATCTCACATACAAATGAGGTTGTCAAGAATACCCACACTAAATCCCTCACACAGCTCAGACAGATCTTTTGATGAGGTGCTTGAAAAATACCTTCCCAAATCTCAAAGATCTCCAAATTCAACATTCCTCTTCATCAAACCACTAAAAACACACCAAAAGAAAGACCAAGCATCTCACATAAGCCTACACTCTCAATGGTCCCCCAAGAGCAAAGCCCTTAAGACAAGCATACACTTCTGCTTAAAACTCTTGTCATTGGGGATTCCACTCTGTGAAACACAGATGTCCCACTCATCAGGTTAAGCAAGGAGATAACCGTTAGTTGCCTGTCTAGAGGGGGATCTGCAATCTCACAGACGCACACGCGCACACACACGCACACACACACACACACACACACGCGCACACACATGCACCCACGCGCACACATATGCACACACGTGTCCACACACTCCACGTACACAACAGTTGTGTAAAATCTTACCATAACTATAGATGTCCTCTTCCATGCTGCAGTATTCCAGTAGTGGGGATTTTCTGCTCTCAGGCGACTCGTATGTCGGCTCCTATACAAAAGCTTCAGCTTGGCTGTTGCAGTGTGCTTGGGACGTCACACGTAGGCCACAAACTAGGGGCCTTAAATGTGACATTTGCATGCACAATCCTCAGAACTTGAAGGCCAGCAGGCAGAGAAAAGGGCCCAGCAGGAGGAATGCCAGTGGTTTTTCAGGTGTGTGACCTGGTGTCCTACTGTAATATGAATAGGACAGGTAAAGGAAAATGACCCGAGGGGACTGGTGGGAGGGAAGGAATACTGCAACATGGAAGAGAAGGACATCTATGGTTACGGTAAGATTTTACACAACTAATCTATGTCCTTCTATTCCTATGTTGCAGTACTCTAGTAGTGGGAGCGTACCATAGCTTATGCGGATGAGAGAGTGGTGGTAGTTGAAGATGATTCTATAAGCCCATGCAGGATTGCCCTGGCGAATCCTGCCCGAGCTCTGGAAACATGGTCAAGTTTGTAATGTTTGGTGAAAGCGTGGATAGTGAGCCATGTGGCTGCTTCCATAACGGATGCTGTGTCTAGACCTTTTATGAAGGCCCTGGAGGCAGCCACAGCTGTAGTGGAATGGGCCTTTACTCCCACTGGAGGTTCCTTTCCATGGTGGGAATAACAGAGGCAAACAGTTTTCCTAATCCAGCATGTGATGGTTTGCTTGGAGAGTGCCTTGCCCAAGGTTCTGGGGTGAAAAGAGACAAAGAGCTGGTTAGTTTTCCTAATGGCTTTGGTTTTATACTGGTAGAACCTTAGCTGCCTGTGCGTGTCCAAGGAGCGCAGAATTTTCTCCCCTTCGCAGAGGGGCGGGAAAGAAAGTGGGTAGATGGATAGATTGGTTAAGAGGCAGGTCACTGACCACTCTGGGCATAAAGGAGTGACTGGTTCGCAGGGTTACTCTGTCTTTGTAGAAGACGGTGTAGGGGGGACAGGCCATAAAGGCCTGCAACTGACACCCTTCTGGGGTGATAGCCACCAGAAGGACCATCTTCCATCTACACATCTATAGGGAAGAGGCCCCAGCTGGTTTCAAAAGGGTGCTGGGTTAGTTTCGCTAAGATGTACTTAAGGTCCCAGGGTGGAGGGATAGGTTTTTTTATTTTTTATTTTTGGTGGTCTCATGTGTAAGACCCCTTTTAGGAAGAACTTTATGTCGAGCCTGGCTAGCAAGGGGGGTTCGAGGGGCAGGCAGCCCAAAATAGCAGAAAAGTATACTATGACAGAAGAATACGAGAGCCCACCTTTAATCAACTGACACACACACAGGACAGAACCAGGGGGACCTCAGCCGAGCAAAGGTCCCTTCCCTTGCGTAGACACCATTTTGTAAATCCTTCCCACTTAGCCAGGTAAGATTTTCTGGTGGTAAGTTTCCTTGCCTCCCTTAGGACAAAAAGCATGTCATCTGAGTAGTGGCATCTGAAAGGGATCAAAAGTTCATCACCCACAGAGTCAGGGATAACATCTGCAAGTGCAGGTGTAGGAGAGTTCCTTTGTCTTGTGTCAGCAGGTCCACTTTGTAGGGCAATGAAGTGACTGCCCTTGGCTAACTTGAGAAGTAGGGGAACCAGTGCTGCCTTGGCCAGTAGGGAGTCACTAACAAGACTTTTGGTTTGTCCTCCTGCATTTTCAGGAGGACATTCTGAATCAGTGGGAATGGGGGGAAGGCATAAAGGAACTTCACCTCCCAACAGATGGTGAAAGCATCCACTCTCCATGCTAGAGGGGAGCAGGTTTTTGAGCAGAAGGTATGAAGTTGCCTGTTCGGGGGGGGGGCAAACAGGTCCATTTGTGGAGCACCCCACCGGTGGACTATGTCTAGGAAGACCTCCCTGTTCAGCATCCATTCATGCTGAGGTGAGGAAGTCCTGCTCAAGAGATCTGCTTGATAGTTGTCCTGTGAAGGGATGTAGGCCGCCTGCAGAACTAAGTTGTGTCGAAAGGCTAGGTCCCATATCAGCAGGGTTAGTCTGCACAGCTGATAGGCCTTTGTTCCTCCCCATTTGTTGAGGTACCACATAACCGTGGTGTTGTCAGTCACACCTGGAACAAGAAGGGGAATAAAGGTTTTTAGAGCCAAGAAGACTGCTTTCATTTCCCCGATATTGATGTGCTTGGCCTGTAGAGAGGGATGCCACTTTTCGTGAATCCTGTAGGAAGCCAGAGTTGCTCTCCAACCTGAATCTAAGGTATCTGTATGCATTGTTTGGGTTGGGGTGGGGGCTGTAGAGGGAGCCCCAGGTTTAGTTGTACTTGCTGGATCCACCAGTTGACTTCTGGTTTTACATAGGTAAGGAGGGGAATAACCTGTTCTAACTGATGGAGGTGCTGGGACCAGATGCTTTTGAGGTACCACTGTAGCTTGTGCATGTGCATTCTTGCAAGTGGTAGCATGGGGATGGTAGCTGCCATCAAACCCAGGAGACAGAGAAATTGCCTTGCCGTCACCTTCTGGGATAGTAGGGTTTCCTGGAAATGGGAAGTCAGAGAAAGAACTTTGTCCTGTGGGAGAAAGGCCTTCATTTTGTCTGTTCTGATTATGCAGCCTAGGAAGATCTTGTCCTGGCCTGGGACCAGGGAGGATTTCGGAAAGTTGATGGTGAACCCTAGATTTTGCAGAAGGACATGGTGTTGTGTAGATGCCTTAGGTGTGTGTCTGTGGACTCCGCCAGTATCAAGATGTCGTTCAGATAAGGGTAAATCTGGATTCCCTGAGGTCTGCAGAAGGCAACTGCTGGGGCTAGGCACTTTGTAAAGACTCGGGGGTGGGGGGTGGGGTGGATAAACCAAAAGGCAAAGCAGTAAACTGGAAATGAGAGGAAGGTCCACAGAAATTCAGGAATTGTCTGTGGGAAGTCTTGATGGGTAAATGTGAAGGTAGGCCTCCTTTAGGTCCCAAGGTGGCCATGATGGCTTTGGTTGGAATTAGGGGCAGCAGGGTGGGGAGAGAAAGCATTTTGAAGGACGTTACCTGAAGGTGAAGATTTAGGTGGGACAGGTCCAAGATGGGTCTCTAAGGCCCATCTTTTCTGGGGACCAAGAAGAGACGGGAGTAGAAACCCTTTCCTTCTTGCCCTAGGGGGACAGGTTCTATGGTGCCTAGCTTTAGAAGGTCTTCCAGAACTATGGGCCTGTTTTCTTTGGGGGGGGGGTGGAATGCCTTTCCTGGGGGGGTTCTCTTTCCAGGACAGGAAATACCTTTTCTGGATAATGGTTAAGACCCATTTGTCTGTGGTGATGGAGTGTCGAAGGGGAAGACAGTGGGAGAGGCGGACTGAGGAGGAGGAGGTAGGCAAGGCAGTCATGCATTACTGGGGCTTCTTCTGTTCTGAAAGGATTGTCTTGGTTGATGAGGTGGAGCAGGTAGCCTGGAGAAGGTGGGTCTTCTAGCACCTCTTCCAGATCTGGAAGAGGAGGTAGAAGCCTGAAGATTACACCTCACAAAGGTGGCTTTAGCAATGTAGTTCCTATAATACTTGGGAATGGGTGACACCAGAAGATGCTTTATGTCCTGTAGTTCTTTACTTTTAGAATTTTAAAAAGGCCTGCAGATTGTTTACCAAAAAGGACATTATGGTCCAGTGGGTTGTCCAAGACCTTAGACTTGAAATCCTCTGGAAGGTTCTGAAGTCTTAGCCATGAATACCTCCTGAGGACAGAGGCAGATGCTTCTGCAGAATTGTAGCTGCTTCTGATGGAATGCCTGGCTACCTGTTGGGCCAAGGAAAGCTTGGAGGTAATGTCATTCTTAATGGGACTGTCAGGTAAAGATGCCAGCATAAAGGAGGCTTGAGAAACCAAGTCTGGTGTATACTTAGTCATATGGGTCTGAATTTATGGCTCTGAAAGCCAAAGTGGAAGATGTGTATACTTTCTTTCCCATCCTATCCATACACTTGCTATCTTTGTCTGTGGGTAGGAAGGAGGCAGAAGGCAGCAGTCTAGATTGCTTATCTGCAGTAGTGGCAATCACTGCTGGGTCCGCCAAGGGTGGTTTAACCAGGAATTTCTGGTCCTCTGTTACTTTATAGAATATAGGAAACGCTAACACTACTGTTTAATTATTACATATGTACATTTAGTTGTATGTTTCTTATTATTAATGTTTATCTTTAAAGTTATGATATTAGTTAAATAACCTAACATATATCTTTATAATATTTCATTTGCATTTTATAGGTAAATAATATATTTAATCAAGTTTATATTAAATTATCTATCTGCTTTAATACATAGTTATATACCTGGAGCTATGTTATATTAATTTAAATCACTTATTTTTACCTAAATAGATTTTGTTTATTAGCTTTAAAGCAATGAAAATACTATGATATAAAATGCATTTATTTATTTATTTATTTATTTATTTATTTATTTATTTATTTATTTACCTATGCATTTTTAACTGTATGGTCTTATTCCTTAGCATTACATTTTTAGCATTGCTATACATTTTTCAACTTTATAGTTATTTGTGCACCATTAGGTACGTTTATGCTTCAAGCTATTAGTACATTTCAATAGAGTTTGTTTTGGGCTCTATTTAAACTGAGATATATTTTAAAAAGTTATATGTCACTTGATTTGAGTTTCGAGTTCCATTCTCTGATGTCTTAATAATATACCTTTATAGTAAGACTTATTCAAGCATATATATAAAAAATTTTTTTAATAAAAAATTTTTTTGACTTTACTTGGGTTTTAAATAGACATCGACAGAACTCACACTCATTATGTATATACAAAAGTTTTTAACTATCAATATATATATATATATATTTTTTAGAAATGGTTTATAATAATTTAGTGAACATTTTTATACAGTTTTAATAGTTACTATGAATAAGCTATATTAAATGAATATATGCTTTGGTTACGATGGCAACCATTTAAACGCTTATATAGTGTTATATCCATCAGCACTTTAATGTCTAAAGTTTTCATTATATTTTTTATTGTTTTTATTGTTCTTTTATTGTGCTTTTTGCCCTTTTTTCTAAACATGAATCACCTGGTGAACTATGTCAAGTTTTTTAAACGTTTACTTGTCTGTTTAGTTATATTGCTAACCGCAAATAAGTTCTTTCAGGGCTATATCTGTCAGCTGTCAGGTTTCAGCTACACAGTGCTTTACTATTTCCATTCATTTAAATACAATACAATAGTTGATTTATAACAAGTTCCATGACAGTTTGCTTTATTTACTATATATATAATTTAATATATATTTTAAATAATTTGCGATAAATAAATGTAAGCTCTAGTCACGTTGGTAATTGCATAAATGTTTATTCAGTATTATTTTTATTAACATTTTGATACGCAAAGTTCTCTTTGCCTTTCGTCTAAATAAGGACCAATTGTTGAACTATACTAAGTTCTATAAAGGTCTAAATGCCTACATATTCATTTAGATGCACTGAGAATTGTATACAAGTCTTTTTAGAACTATACTTGTCAATTTCAGTAGTGCAGCGTTTGCATTGTTTTTATTTATTCAAGCACAGAGTCTTAATAGAAATACGTTAAGGTTCATGACTGTTCTTTAGTTTAATTCATTATATATATATATATATATGGATTTGTATTTAATTTGCAAACTGCAACATGAGTTATGTGCAAAAAATTCATTGTTTTAGAACTTGTATTCAACATCATAGCATCGCTTATAACAGTTTGTTATTTGATTTTGGAAGCTATGCATTGCCACTTTAAATGGTTAATGAGACACCCATTTATATAGGGTTTGGTTTCAATCTAAGCAATTTAAGTTGTATATAAGCACTGTATTATAGAACTTTTATTTGTCTGATGAAGCGTGGCTGTGACCACGCGAAAGCGCTTACCCTTCAGCTATATCTATTACAATAAAGAAGAGTTTTTACTTTTGCTACGGCTGCCGAGAACTTTTTTGAATTGTGGACTTGAAAAACCTGTTTAACAGCAACCGCTCAGTATTTTAACCACATTGCGTTGAGATCAGGTTTCTGCTTTTCACATTTGTACTTGTTTGTGTTACCTGACCTCTTGGAGTTGCAGTTACCTCTTGGTTTTTTTCTTTACTTTTTCTGTGTGGTAACTGCTCTACGCAATGGATTCCACCAATGTAGAATTAGACTACAGACCAGAGTCGAGGGAATTTTCAGCTATACCAGAAGGATTGCTGCATCACGTTGCTAACCCTTTATTGGCTTTGGAACTAGGTGGGCCAGTTAACATTCCTGCCTCCACCTTACCGGATGAAAATCTTGCTGACTTCAATTTGGTTGTGAAAGAATTTGAAGACAAGCTCTATCTACTACAAAGGTACGCCTGGCAAAGGCAACATCTTGAAGCATCTATACATCATAGAATTGTACCTCGAGGAATGCGTGTATTTTGCATGCCATCCTATGGAACTAATCATCCAGTGCTCCTGAAAAAGTGGCAGGACCTAAATATTGAACAAGGATTCAGGTACATGTCACTTTTAAATGAATATTTCTTACCTCTTGAGACTAAACTACGCACTGAAATAGATATAACTCACAAAAATTTAACTGACAAGTTTAAATCTGATTATGCTAAAAATAGACTGCAAACCATTTTCTCACAAGTGAATTCTTTTAGTGAGAAACTGAAACAAATTAAACTGAAAAAGTTGCAGAGGGACTTTAATGATTTCCAAACTGGTCAGATTTTTGTCTGGCCCAGACACAATAATGTACAAACTCAATCACAAAGGCCAGTCTCCTTACCAAATGCTAATGACAATGTTCTAATTAATGATGCTGCTTCCACATCTGTTGGTGTTTCAGCCCCGTCTACTTTACCTATAACTGATAATAATTTTGCTCTACCTAGTGAGACGGATTTTCCTAGACTGACTGCTTACTCTGCAACACCACCTCCTAACCAACTAGCTTTTGCTAATATGCACAATGATGTTCGTTTAGGTGCAAAACCTAAATTGACTCAAGAAGCAAGTCGTTTTTTACCCTATCCCATAAAAACACAGTATCAAGGGAGAGGGCGCTCCCAGAGCAGAGGGCCAAGAAAAAGGAAAAATTCAGAAGAAAGATATGGAACGAATCGAAGGCAAAGGATGTGACTGACATATTTGTTAATTTATCTAACTATGATTTGTGTATATCAGATATTAGTTTGATTAACAAGGGCTTAAATTTTATACCAGCACAATGTAGCAACTTGGCTGATGTTTTATGTGAGCTACGTGTTTTTTGCAGAAATGTAGCCCTTAAAATGTTTTTCAAAAACACTTCTACAACACACAATACTGAAATTTCACAAACAAAATGTGTGTCACTAAGACAAAAGAGTAATTTTTCACCTCCTTTACCCTTCAGTATTGATTGCTTTCTTAAGGCCTGTGAGAGAGATTTTTATAAACTTTTTTCTACCAAGAAAAACAAAGTAGTTTATGTTAACTTATCTTCTGGAGAAATGGCATCTTTGAAAAAGTTCAAACAATTTCCTGATATCACATTTAGACCTGCAGACAAAGGTGGTGGCATTATAGTTATGAATACTGTAGACTATGTTACTCTGATGTCAAATATGTTATCAGATCAAGATACTTACTCCATTATTTCTCAGGAAAAGTCCACTCTATTATAACTAATGTACATGCCACTCTGTATGACCTTTTAATGTGCCGACAAATTACACCAGAAGAATATAGGTACTTATACATTGAGTTTCCTACCACTCCTACAATAAAAGGTTTGCCCAAGATTCACAAACAGGTGTACCCCATACCCCTTAGGCCTATAGTATCAGGCTCTAACTGGGTAACTGCTACTATTTCGACAGCTCTTGAAAAATATCTTAGGCCTGTAGTGGATTTGGTTCCAACTCTGTTAAAAGACACCTATGATTTACTAAGCAGCCTTGAGGATGTAATATTGAATACTGGGACAGATGAATATATGCTGATAACTTTAGATGTAAAAATCTTTTACGTCCATCCCCAATGATTTGGGTTTGGAAGCAATTAGAGAATTGCTTGTAAGAGATACTAGTTTCTCTTCTGATAAAATTATATTAATTTGTCAGCTTTTGGATTTAGTGCTTAATAATAACATCTTCATGTTTAACAGCATGACGTATTTGCAGACATGGGGTGTAGCCATGGGCACCCCATGCGCAAATACGTATGCGAATTTAGTGGTCCTAAATTGGGAAAAGAGCACTTGTTCACCAATCCTGGCTTTAACAAAATCAAGTTCTACAAACGTTTTGTAGACGATGTTCTCCTAATTTGGCAAGGTACCTTAGAGGAATTTACATGTTTCTTACACCATCTAGAAACCACCACTAGTTACCTGAAATTCACACTGGAAGCATCCACGAAACAAATTGAATTCCTGGATGTCACCTTGATGCTCACTGAGCAAGGAAAAATCATGTCCTCTATATATAGGAAACCTACTTGGACTAACACACTACTTCACTATAGCAGCATGCACCCTAGGCATATGTTCCCAGGAATAGTTAAAAGTCAGTTCACTAGGCTGACTAGACTTTGCCAGGAAAACACTGTTTTAGAAAAAGAATCTGACCTATTAGAGCAATTATTTTTAGATAGAGGTTACAATTTTAAGCTTGTCAACTCCATTAAAAATAATATTATACACACTACAGAATCTACACCACTTACTGTTAAGAAATACACTTCTTTTAAATATAAAAATAGCAATGGCAATATAAAAATACCATACATTTTAAAATACACTAGCGATGTAAAATGTCTGGAGACAGTTGTACGGAATAACTGGAATATTTTACAGACAGATTCTTTAGTATCTAGTCTAGTGGGAAACTTTCCCTCCTTTTTATATAAGAACTGTCCCAACTTGAAACAAATTTTATGCAAAGATATTGTACCAAATACCATGAAATCCACACAAGCAATGGGAACAGTTTCTTGTGGTTCCTGTACCAGGTGTAAAATGATTTGTCTAGATTCTACTTTTACTCATTCCATTCTAGGCTTTACTTATTACATTAATGTTGCTGCTACCTGTCAAACAAAAAACCTGGTTTATTTAGCAACCTGCACAAAATGTACAGCATTTTACATTGGGTTAACAAAAGGAGGTTAACTGATCGTATATACGATCATTTATATGAAATAAAGAAAAAATAGATACTAATGCACTAGCACAACATATAATAGAACATAATGAACATCATTTTCTGTTTAGGGTACTTGAAAAAATAAAAATAAATCCCAGAGGTGGAGATAATTTAAATAATTTAGCCCTGGCAGAATTAAAATGGATTCTGAAATTTAATGCTCATAGTCATCCAGGTTTGAATACTTCAGTCTCCATTAAACCTATTCTAAATAATAGGAAACGCTAACACTACTGTTTAATTATTACATATGTACATTTAGTTGTATGTTTCTTATTATTAATGTTTATCTTTAAAGTTATGATATTAGTTAAATAACCTAACATATATCTTTATAATATTTCATTTGCATTTTATAGGTAAATAATATATTTAATCAAGTTTATATTAAATTATCTATCTGCTTTAATACATAGTTATATACCTGGAGCTATGTTATATTAATTTAAATCACTTATTTTTACCTAAATAGATTTTGTTTATTAGCTTTAAAGCAATGAAAATACTATGATATAAAATTTATTTATTTATTTATTTATTTATTTACCTATGCATTTTTAACTGTATGGTCTTATTCCTTAGCATTACATTTTTAGCATTGCTATACATTTTTCAACTTTATAGTTATTTGTGCACCATTAGGTACGTTTATGCTTCAAGCTATTAGTACATTTCAATAGAGTTTGTTTTGGGCTCTATTTAAACTGAGATATATTTTAAAAAGTTATATGTCACTTGATTTGAGTTTCGAGTTCCATTCTCTGATGTCTTAATAATATACCTTTATAGTAAGACTTATTCAAGCATATATATAAAAAATTTTTTTAATAAAAAATTTTTTTGACTTTACTTGGGTTTTAAATAGACATCGACAGAACTCACACTCATTATGTATATACAAAAGTTTTTAACTATCAATATATATATATATATATTTTTTAGAAATGGTTTATAATAATTTAGTGAACATTTTTATACAGTTTTAATAGTTACTATGAATAAGCTATATTAAATGAATATATGCTTTGGTTACGATGGCAACCATTTAAACGCTTATATAGTGTTATATCCATCAGCACTTTAATGTCTAAAGTTTTCATTATATTTTTTATTGTTTTTTATTGTTCTTTTTTATTGTGCTTTTTGCCCTTTTTCTAAACATGAATCACCTGGTGAACTATGTCAAGTTTTTTAAACGTTTACTTGTCTGTTTAGTTATATTGCTAACCGCAAATAAGTTCTTTCAGGGCTATATCTGTCAGCTGTCAGGTTTCAGCTACACAGTGCTTTACTATTTCCATTCATTTAAATACAATACAATAGTTGATTTATAACAAGTTCCATGACAGTTTGCTTTATTTACTATATATATAATTTAATATATATTTTAAATAATTTGCGATAAATAAATGTAAGCTCTAGTCACGTTGGTAATTGCATAAATGTTTATTCAGTATCATTTTTATTAACATCTTGATACATAAAGTTCTCTTTGCCTTTCGTCTAAATATGGACCAATTGTTGAACTATACTAAGTTCTATAAAGGTCTAAATGCCTACATATTCATTTAGATGCACTGAGAATTGTATACAAGTCTTTTAGAACTATACTTGTCAATTTCAGTAGTGCAGCGTTTGCATTGTTTTTATTTATTCAAGCACAGAGTCTTAATAGAAATACGTTAAGGTTCATGACTGTTCTTTAGTTTAATTCATTATATATATATATATGGATTTGTATTTAATTTGCAAACTGCAACATGAGTTATGTGCAAAAATTCATTGTTTTAGAACTTGTATTCAACATCATAGCATCGCTTATAACAGTTTGTTATTTGATTTTGGAAGCTATGCATTGCCACTTTAAATGGTTAATGAGACACCCATTTATATAGGGTTTGGTTTCAATCTAAGCAATTTAAGTTGTATATAAGCACTGTATTATAGAACTTTTATTTGTCTGATGAAGCGTGGCTGTGACCACACGAAAGCGCTTACCCTTCAGCTATATCTATTACAATAAAGAAGAGTTTTTACTTTTGCTACGGCTGCCGAGAACTTTTTTGAATTGTGGACTTGAAAAACCTGTTTAACAGCAACCGCTCAGTATTTTAACCACATTGCGTTGAGATCAGGTTTCTGCTTTTCACACTTTATAGAAGTGGTCAGGATGCTTAAGGGCTGGAGGCTGGGAGTCTGGAGCCTTAGAAGCAGAGTTGAAGGCATCCAAGTAAGCAGGTAGAACAAGGGGGACCGCCGAAGGGGAGGGTGAGTCTACTTGCAGCAGCTCAAAGTACCTTTTTTTGGGTGTCAGTCATTTGGGATGCCTCCCATTTAAAGTAAACCTTCATCTTGGTGATGGTCTCACCAAATGCAATATCCTCAGGAGGAGAATCCCATTCCACAGATTCCTCATCAGGAGAATAATATTCCTGGGGGGAAGCAATCTGGGATACGTATGAAATGGAATCTTCTGAGGAAGAGAAGGAAGAATCATGCTCTTACTCCCTGAATTGAGGAGTCATGTGTGTGGGAGGAACAGGCAGAAGCAAGTCTAGGGCTCAACAGAGGCAGAGTGGAGGGGGCTGAGGCTTGAAGGCCTGAGAGCCATAAAGGCCTACATGAGACAGGCGGTGAAGGCCTGCCAGTCTGGTATGGCTTCTGTAGTGGAGGAGGTACGTTTATTTTTCTGCTACTTTTTGGCTGGGATGGAAGCAGGGAGTGGCCTGGCATCGGGTTTGGAGCTAAACACATCCAAAGTCTGGATCCTGGTCGGAGGTACCCCCGAAACTGGTTCACCCTCGACATCGACAGAAGTCATCTGGATAAGCTCTGAGGATGTGCCGGTCATCGTCTGTGCAATGGCTTCCTCAAGGGACATCGTTGCAGTCGAAGGATTCACCAAGCGTGCCTCAACCCCTACGTCGGCAGTCTGCGGTGCATCGGGAAGTGAAGCAGCAGGCGAGGAAGGCCTAGGAATCTTGGCATTCTTGTGCGGAGGTGTGGGTGCGGCCTCCGATGCAGGATCCATTCTAAGGGCTAACCGCTTAAGGTGCTGGTTTTCAAGGTAGAGGTTTAAAGCGGCCAGACGGTTGCGCAGGGTCTTGGGCACAAAAGATTGACAAATTGTGCAAGAGAAGTAACAGTGTTCCCGACCTAAGCAAAAAACACACCTATCATGGGTGTCTTTATGGGGTATCTGGTGCCCGCATTGGCACTTTCCCTTTTTTCCTGACATCAGCTAAAGGCTACAACAACCAAGCCTAAGAAATAACAATCGGCAAAAATAAGAACATTAGAAACCCAACGGGTTACTTATCTTTAAGATGCGACGTCTGTGAAGAAGCGATCGTACGATATGGTCGTCTGCGGCTGAAAAGTTCTGAGGATTGTGTGTGCAGACGTCACATTTAAGGTCCCTGGTTTATGGCCTGTGCGTGACGTTCCACGCACAATGCAACAGCCAAGCTGAAGATTTTGTATAGGAGCTGACGTACGAGTTGCCTGAGGGCAGAAAAACCCCAGTACTAGATTACTGCAACATAGGAATAAGAGGACATCAATATGATTCTGTCTTAGACCAAGTATGTGTCAATGGCCTGAGACATTACCTCAGTAGACTGTATAACAGACATAATGGATATCTCAGACTACATGTCACAGACTGGTAGAAGTTTTGCACTGAGCAAAATTCTACCATCACCAAGGACGATGTCACAATGCAAACATAAAAGATTGATTTTAATAACTGGCTTAGTTTCTGGATTCACTGCAGGGAATCCAGCGTCTTTCAGAATGGGAGAACATGCTCAACAGACCACATTGCTTTGCCAGGAATGGACGGTATCTGTCCCCCAGGCTTACAGATACTGGCCAAGACTTTACCCACTCCCCTTAGAGCCTTTTTTAGGCAATGCAAAAAGACAACTACCAGCATAGTGAAAGCATCTCCAAGCAACTTTAAGGTGTTAGTGGCCAATGCTTAGAGCCTAAATAAAAACCTCTACACCCTTTAAGCCCTCCTCACTATGGAGAATATGGACATTTGTACTGTGACAGGTACTTGGTTTAAAGACACAAAGTATTCAGACAGTGCAGGGCTACAGTGCCTTTTGCACAATTACAAAAAAGCAGCAAAGACTGAGGCCAAAGGTGGTGCTGTCTCAATTATGTTGGGAACAAACGTACCTCAAGGTTGATTAAATAGGAAGACAGCATGCAGCTCAGCCATCATGGAAGTCTTAATTTTTTTGGGAGACGGCAGGTAAGATGTGGTCAATATTAATGGTAGTGGGGGACAACCGTCCTGAGCCAATACACAGGTGGGTTGGGACAAATGTAGGGTATTAATGTACAGACTGAAATAGAGTTGAATTAATTTGGTAAAATATTAGCTATGGTTTCTAGGTGTGGGCAGTGCTGTATCTTACAGCATGAAGCCTTCATTTTGATTTTCAGCTGGTGTGTCTCTACAGGGTCTCTCCCTGTATTTGTGTTGGTTTTCTCTGAGTGCTCGTTTCCTTCCACATTCCAAAGACATGCTGTAGGTGGACTGGGTACTTTAAATTGGCCTTAGAGAGACCAACTGGTATAACGGTTAAGGTGTCCCAAACACATGGTTCGATCCTAACCTTCAGCCAATTCCTGTTTGGAATTTGCAAGTTCTTCCTGTGTTTCTGTGGGGTTCCCCCACCATCTCCTAAAAACACACCAAGTGTTTCCATCTCAAACTCAAAGAATGGAGCTACAGGCAGTAGAAGACAATACACAGTGCCCTCTAGGGGGAAGAGTTGTATATACCAACTGCTTTGGCCATCTACTGTGGTGTGCAGTATCCTCCTGATAGGAGGACACAGATCACATACTGCACGCCATAACAGGGCTAGCCATTCGATAGTGTAAAATATGGCTCTAGGTTATTTGGTCGTGTTAACTAATGTCAGCAAATAGGCATGGGTATTTGTTGGTGATAACTGGACTGAGGACCCGACCTACGTCAGGGGACCCATGCTAACAGTGGGAGGGGTGAGAGTGTGCTCCTGTGAAAGGATGTTAAGAGTGCACTAGCCAGGCATAATACTGAGAATGGCGATTTACATTTACTCAGTTTTATGGTGACAGAGCTCCTGTTTGAAGATTTGAGCACGGGTGAATTTTGAAACAAATCTGGACACAAGATAAGCTGCATTATAAAATTAAAAGCCGATAAGAAATATGGTTTAAATGGAAAGGTCCCTTTAAATCTCATGATTTGTTTAAATGAGAGTTTTATGAATGACTTTCTACACTGAAATTTTAAGTAGGAATTTTCTAATTGATGCTGTTTCTGGTTCTTTTAGCATCATGTGTTTTTTTATTGGTGATTACATTTGAATGGTATTCAAATACTGTTTTGAATTTTTATGGTCTGATGAAGCACGGTTTACAGGAGTGAAAGCTCTCACCTTTTTGGTTTTGTGCGTCACTACTTTTGTTACTGAAGAACCATTTATCCTTTGTGCATTACTACTTTAGTTACCAAAGAACCATTTACCAATTGTGGAGGGCCTTTTTATCATTAACAACATTTTGCTTCGCTTGATCATTTTCATAATCGATCGCCTATATTAAATCATTTGTGTATCAATAACTTGCAATTCCACTTCTAGGGGTTTACTGACTTGCTTCTCTTTGGTCTGTATATTCGTATTTTCAGACCATCACCTAAATGTCCTGTCTTTTTATATTTATAACATTTTAGCTCGCACATCTTCATATCATGCCATGATTCCCCACATACAGTACTTTCTCTCTTCACAACTGTTAAATGACTAATTTTACCACAACGAAAACAAGTCTTTGGTTGACCTAAATACCTCATCATACCTTTATCTCCCTTCACATTTATAACATTAGGAATGTGCACATTTTTTTCATTTTCTACATTCAAAATCGCAAGGCAATTCCATGCATCAATCTATAAACCAATTTTGTTATATACTTTTGAAATTTCTAATACATCTTTGAATATTTTTAACAAATGTCATTTTAAAGTCTCCTTGTCTACTTCATTTTTGAGTTGTATACTAATCTTGTTTCTCTGAAAAAGTCTTTATAACATACTGATTCCAAGGAAAACAATTTTTTTCACAATCCCCTATGAATTTCTCCATCAATTGTCCAGATTAAAAAATAATGTCACAGTAAGTTTCTTTACCTCATTTAACTTAGTTCTAAGAGGTGCAATTACTTCATCCAATAACTAGAATCCATCCAGTTCAGCACCTTTTTCTATTCTTACTTTGTATGTTTTCTTAATTCTTTTTCTTTCTACTACCTTGTTTTCACCATTTCTGCATACAACTTCTTCACTGTAGTCTCTGCTTGCTGACCATCCTCTCACTGTAGTTTAGTCATAATTTCACCCCAGGAAATGTCTTTACCACTCTCTGAATCACTTATATTTATGGATTTGGCAAATGTATCACCTCGCAACCCTCCCGAATGGAGGATTATGTAACACAAGCTTGTGCTGGATCCTCCTCACTGAAGAGGTTCTGCTGGAACAAAATCCTCAGAATCCATCACATGTGCCCTTTTCTTCTTCAATCACCACATGAAACTCCTGCGAAGGCTCGACTGCCTTCACATCATCACTACTTGTAGAACTCTCTTTTAAAGGCTTGAATGCCTTTGACTCATCGCTAAGTTTTCGGATATTTTTATTTCCTTCCTCATCTCTTTCTCAACTTCTAAAATGAATGATTCACTTTTTATGTGAATCTAGATTTTCTCCATTAAATGACTGTCTGCTCACTTTCTCAGAAACCATCAATATTACAGCAACTAGGATCCCTGTATGCTATTATCAATCTACATATGCTTAAAAAGTATACCAACTGTTTCAAGAACAGCACTCCACTAACTAGGCGACGGTGTACAACTAACCAATGCCATTCTAAACAGTCTTGCATTTGTTGCCAAGCCTGAAGAAAAGCAGAAAACAGCAGCAGTACAGACTTATCAAGTTTACTACCCAGACAGCTTTTTGACTTGATTTTGGTTTACTTTTTCTTTTAGCAGTCAAAAAGCTGTTTCACATGTGACTACAAATACAGCTATAAGCATTTATGATGCGCAATTCTACATTTCAAGGCGGTGAACATGGTACATTTCCAACATCACAGCAATTCATTCAGTATGACTTATCAATACCCACCATCAAATAAGGATGCTAAATTTATGTTTTACCTTGGCAGGCCCAGGGATCATGCCAAGCGGACTTCCTCCGGGAAAGTGTCCTCGGTAAGGCTGGTTGACTGGAGCCTGTCTACTCATGCTCGGTGTTGGGCCCTGCTGTTGAGCAGCTTGCAGTTGTGGCTGCAAGGACTGAGGCAAAGCGATGAGAGGCTGCCCTGTAGTTGATCCAAAGTTCTGCAGGGATAGCTGTGAACCTGGTAAAGGCAAGGTAACCTAAAAGGAACAACACAACATAAATCATTACACAAATCTCCAAGTTGCAGATATGACCTGCATGTTCCCTAACTTTCTCTATAAAACCCATTTAATCCCCCTACTCAAATTCCCTGAAACAAGTCAAGCTATAACAAACTATTCTATTCCTTTCAGTAGTTAAATGTATAAATTGGATGTTTCAGGGTGCTAAACTTAAGTGCTCCCCCCCCACAAAACACAAGCACACTACTTGTACTTTCAGTAGCATCCCTTTGTAAAGCATCACATCTGGAACAGCTCATATCCCCCTCTCATTTACACAACTCCTTTCTCATACTTGTCGCCTTTCTCAACAGCAGGAGAATGGTGATCTCTTAGGACAGTCAATCTCGACAGATCCTAGCTCCATCACTTTCCTTTCTTAATCTCTAAAGAACTTCTGAATATGTACTTAAGGATTTCTTCTGTTACATTAAAGCTATACTCTACAACAGGCTTGAGATTTTTTGTCACCTGTTTCTAGGAAGGATTCTGGATACCAGAGTGATGGTTGTGGACTCTGTCAAATTAAGATTTTAACCTTCACAGAAAGCTCAACCATCATACAGAATATATCACCCTCTAGTCAGCTCCCTTTCAAGATGGACAAACACTAGAATACTACAACAAACAAAAAGAGCAAAGCGGGATTCTACAGGGCAACTACAATCAAATTAATGGTGTGCTCACATACATTGTAAGGCTATTTTCACTGAAGCAGAACTAACCTATATCTAGAAACATTTACTCTGCTCCTTGCACATTTCCCTTTGTTTTAGGGACACACACATTTTAGTAGGGGAAGGTGAAACAAACTGGTGACAATCGATTATTATGAGCAATATGCTCTGACTAGACAAGGTGTGGGGGTGGGGAGGAAGTGCCAGTACCTGCTGTAGAGCAGCATTGGGTGACTGAGCGGTGTTGTAAAAGCTGCTCTGTCCAGCCTGCTGCACTTGGCTTGCGTAGAGCGTTGATGGCTGGGGAAGGCCCTGTCTCGCCTGTAACAAAATGCAACACAAAAAAAAAGTATTTTTTAAAACCCTAAAGAAAGGGAAAAAAAGAAATACAACAACGTGACTATTCCTATTGGATGGCTGACTTTAAAAAGCAACAGGTACAATTTAATGGTAGAAAAGTAACAAGAAAGTAGTAACATCAAATGTGGCAATATGACGTACAGAAAATGTGCAGGTTTACTCTGTGTGGATACATCAAAGAAAATCACAGCTGTGTAAAAAAAAAAAAAAAAACATTTGAGAGAATTTGGCCCTAATGTGATCAACACTGCTTGTATACAGATACAAAACACATTACACAATATTCTCTCAATGACCACCTTACCTGATCAAATCTTACCTTTGTTCTCAATCAATATACAAGTGATGCCATACACAACCCGTTGTAGATCGAGAATCTAATGTTGGTGCTCATCAATACTGATGAGGAAAAGATGGGTCACAGAAAGGAGCAACATGCTTCCCAAGTATGGGCACTATAAAGAGTTCTCTCTTTTTTTCTTTTCTTTTTTTAATACCTGCTGCCTATCAACAATCAACCCTCCCATGACCAATCAAGCCCATTTGTTACCTCATAAGGTGCAGGATGAGTACAGGACAATGATATCCAGGCTGCCATCAGGAATTCTGTCCAAGTCCCTACCCTAAGTAGCCAACCTGCATGCTCATTTGGATGAGCTGCCATGTCTTCCCATCTGTGAGGGCATTTTAATTTCCTTGCACATGCTCTTGGGAAGGCTACTGTTTACTTCAGTTTGAGTTCACATCTTGCAGTTAGTGCAGAGTATTAAGGCTAATGTTTACTTCAGCTTGATGGGAGTCCATGCCTCGCAGTTAGTGCACAGTATTAAGGTTACTGTTTACTTCAGCTTGATGGAGTCCACGTCTTGCAGCTAGTGCAGAGTATTAAGGCTATATGCAGTTTAATGAGCGGTTTCCTTGTCATGCAGGTCCTGATGCCTTCAGCTTCCGTTCGACTACAAGACCTTGAGCAGTCACTTAAAAATGCTGCTTATGGACTCGGTCTGAAAAAAGTTCCATTTTGATCAGTGATTTCAAGTAAAACAAACAGTCCTGGATGAAGAGCCTCTTCAGAAGAGGAAAGAAGTAGATAAGGTGTACCATGTAAATAGTACTGTTAGAAGAGGGAATGGTAAACCTTATCTATTTAGAGACCATGGACAGGCCTCTGGAACAAGAGAAAGGAATACAACTCTCAGTGTTAGTAGAATTGTTATTCCATATAGCAATGTTAACTCGAAAATTAAGGAAGTGATTAGTAAAAATTGGAATATTATAACTACTGATGAAAAAATTTCTGAGCTAGTGGGTGATAGGCCAAGTTTTACATATAGAAACACCAAATCCCTAAAAAGGTTGTTGTGCTATGACAACAATACAAAAGTTAGCAGCTTATCTAACAGGAAAGGTACCTTTCCCTGTAGAGGCTGTAACCAATGCAACTATATGTCTGGTAAAAATGTTTTTGTACATCCTGATACAGATATTGAATATACGTTAAACTTTTATGCTGATTGTAGATCTAGTGTACCTGGCAGTATGTCAATTATGCTCCTGCTTCTATGTTGGTAAAACCAATAGAAGTCTTAGAGAGCATGTAAGGGTGCATATATATGCTAATAAACAGGGAAGATGAACACAATGCTTTGGCCAGACACGTTTTGAATACAGGCACAACACACACTTTTAAGTTCAATGTACTACAGTTAGTATATAGACCCAATAGATTAGGTAATATAAAAAATTACACAGAAGAATGCGAAAATAGATGGATTATTAAATTACAGGGACATACAGGACATGGGCTGAATGAAAGGGCCACATTAAAGCCCTTTTTAATATCATGCCCTTACACACATTAGTCTCTACATATATTTATGCATATATATATATATATATATATATATATATATATATATATATATGTATATGTATATATATATATATATACACTTTAATATACATATATATTTTAATATACATATATATTAGTAACATATAGTTTTTAAACCTTCTATATATATTTATATCATGTTATTTATATAATGGTCTTCAGTTTTTAACATTAAATAACTGTTTTTTAGACTATATGTGACTATACTTGTGAACTGTTGCTTTAATATGTATGATAGATTAATTGTTTTCCAACTTTGATTGGTTGGCTTAATTTTAAATTTATTTATAACCATGTTTTTGTCATAAACTGTTTTAAAGTCTGAAGAAGCGTTGTTAAAATGTGAAAGCGCTAACTATACTGCAGTTGAATAAAAGTGTGTTATCGGCCGTGGTGAGCCTCATCTGTTTTTTGGTTTGATCAGTGCTTTGCCCTGGTTAACAAATCCAAATAAATAAGACAAGCACACAAAACCAAACGTACATAGTGAGTGTTGTACTTCTACTTCACCATAAACGTCCACCTCATATCAGACTGCACTGTTGCTCTTTTCAGGACTGGCAAATTAGCACTGGGCTCTCACTCCCACCCCTCCTTGGTTGGCTCCTTGAAGGCCTGTGCCAGTAACTTAAACCAGATAACCTCAGTTTTAGCCAGGGTTTCATCCCTTGATGACAAGAGTAGGCCTTACTGAAATCACCTTGGCAAGCAATGCATGACTATATACCTAATGAAATTAATAAATTAAGCTTTCCCTCAGCCAAGTTGAAAAACCACACATGAACAGAGCTTACATACAAATGAAATGCTACATGCTTATCCACATTAAATCACAACTGAAACCAGTATAGCAAGCTCAACCTGGGGCTGGGGGAGGGGCTAGCAACATTTACAGATGGCTAATGGTGTAGAGTATGCTTCTGTCCATAATGCTAGTGACCTATGTAATCTGTTTACAGATGTCTAATGATTCCAAGTGTGCTTCTGTCCATAATGCTAGTGACCTATGTAATCTGTTTACAGATGTCTAATGATTCCAAGTGTGCTTCTGTCCATGATGCTAGTGACCTGGGTGGAGAAGGGCTGGCTAAGGGAAGGAGGTGGCAGACTAAACGGTTTTAACACTACCAGAATTCCACTGTGATTGGCTGTGGGGATAAGAAGCCTTGGTACCAAAAGCTGGCAAGAGAGGTTTATCCCATGACTTATCCGATTCCCCACTGGAAACACGGGCACTATTAGGAAACAAAAAACTGCAGGAAGAGCAAACTAAATGCTTCAGCACATGAGAAAAAATCTTCACTGCTCACCACTCAACCTTTGTAGTCAATGGACTGCCATCCACAGCTTAAGGTCAATGACATATGGGGACCAAATAATGGAGACAAATCTATCCATGCATGAATATGTGCTGTGTATTCTGACGGTTCACAGTTTCTGATCTGTGTACAGTCTTAAAGGTGCACGTATTTCTTTTTGCTTTATTATAGCCACCTCAGAATTCTCAACGTTGCCAGTAATTTTTTTTGCAGGCAGATCATCAGAACTTCTTTTCATTCCCCACCAGCTCGACTACCTAGCATCCCAAGTATCCTAATGAAAGTAGTGGTGTAAAAATCTTACCACAACAGTACATGTCCTCTTCACTGTTGTATTCTTTACAATTGGGAACACCTGCCAAGGGCAGCCCGATGGTCCAGCCAGTATACCAAATCCTTTAGGATGCTAAGGGTATGTACATCAGACATATGTTCCCCATGTACAACATTGGTCATAAAAGCGACATCCGGATTAACATCAACAGAAATGACAGCCCCCAGTAGGAATGCCTCTCCAGGGAAAAGAGGGAAACATGGGTGAAATTCTTGGCTAGGCTTATAAGGGCCTCCAAGCCAATAGCCTAGTATCATCCTATGAACCTATAATCAAGTACATCCAGAAAAGAAATGGACTGGGGGGAGTGAACACAAACAGTGCAGAGGAGGACATCTACCATTATGGTATGATTTTACACGACTTACACGACTGTACTCATGTCCTTCCATTTTACTGTTGCAGTATTCGTTACAATAGGGAGAGTGAAGAGATTCTACACAACCGTGCTATGTCCTTCCATTTTACTGTTGCAGTATTCGTTACAATAGGGAGAGTGAAGAGATTCTACACAACCGTGCTATGTCCTTCCATTTTACTGTTGCAATATTCGTTACAATAGGGAGAGTGAAGAGATTCTACACAACTGTGCTATGTCCTTCCATTTTACTGTTGCAGTATTCGTTACAATAGGGAGAGTGAAGAGATTCTACACAACTGTGCTATGTCCTTCCATTTCACTGTTGCAGTATACTATACAGTAGGGAGAGTGAAGAGATTCTACACAACCGTGCTATGTCCTTCCATTTCACTGTTGCAGTATTATTTACAACAGGGAGAGTAAAGAGATTCTACACAACCGTGCTATGTCCTTCCATATCACTGTTGCAGTATTCGTTACAAGAGGGAGAGTGCAGAGATTCTACACAACCGTGCTATGTCCTTCCATTTTACTGTTGCAGTAAACTATAGAATAGGGAGAGTGCAGAGATTCTACACAACCGTGCTATGTCCTTCCATATCACTGTTGCAGTATACTATACAATAGGGAGAGTGAAGAGATTCTACACAACCGTGCTATGTCCTTCCATTTCACTGTTGCAGTATTATTTACAATAGGGAGAGTGCAGAGATTCTACACAACCGTGCTATGCCCTTCCATTTCACTGTTGCAGTATTCTTTACAATAGGGAGAGTGCAGAGATTCTACACAACCGTGCTATGCCCTTCCATTTCACTGTTGCAGTATTCTTTACAATAGGGAGAGTGAAGAGATTCTACACAACCGTGCTATGTCCTTCCATTTTACTGTTGCAGTATACTATACAATAGGGAGAGTGAAGAGATTCTACACAACCGCGCTATGTCCTTCCATATCACTGTTGCAGTATTCGTTACAATAGGGAGAGTGAAGAGATTCTACACAACCGTGCTATGTCCTTCCATATCACTGTTGCAGTATTCGTTACAATAGGGAGAGTGAAGAGATTCTACACAACTGTGCTATGTCCTTCCATTTTACTGTTGCAGTATACTATACAATAGGGAGAGTGAAGAGATTCTACACAACCGTGCTATGTCATTCCATTTCACTGTTGCAGTATACTATACAATAGGGAGAGTGAAGAGATTCTACACAACTGTGCTATGTCCTTCCATTTCACTGTTGCAGTATACTATACAGTAGGGAGAGTGAAGAGATTCTACACAACCGTGCTATGTCCTTCCATTTCACTGTTGCAGTATTATTTACAACAGGGAGAGTAAAGAGATTCTACACAACCGTGCTATGTCCTTCCATATCACTGTTGCAGTATTCGTTACAAGAGGGAGAGTGCAGAGATTCTACACAACCGTGCTATGTCCTTCCATTTTACTGTTGCAGTAAACTATACAATAGGGAGAGTGCAGAGATTCTACACAACCGTGCTATGTCCTTCCATATCACTGTTGCAGTATACTATACAATAGGGAGAGTGAAGAGATTCTACACAACCATGCTATGTCCTTCCATTTCACTGTTGCAGTATTATTTACAATAGGGAGAGTGCAGAGATTCTACACAACCGTGCTATGCCCTTCCATTTCACTGTTGCAGTATTCTTTACAATAGGGAGAGTGAAGAGATTCTACACAACCGTGCTATGTCCTTCCATTTTACTGTTGCAGTATACTACACAATAGGGAGAGTGAAGAGATTCTACACAACCGTGCTATGTCCTTCCATATCACTGTTGCAGTATTCGTTACAATAGGGAGAGTGAAGAGATTCTACACAACCGTGCTATGTCCTTCCATATCACTGTTGCAGTATTCGTTACAATAGGGAGAGTGAAGAGATTCTACACAACTGTGCTATGTCCTTCCATTTTACTGTTGCAGTATACTATACAATAGGGAGAGTAAAGAGATTCTACACAACCGTGCTATGTCATTCCATTTCACTGTTGCAGTATACTATACAATAGGGAGAGTGAAGAGATTCTACACAACTGTGCTATGTCCTTCCATTTCACTGTTGCAGTATACTATACAGTAGGGAGAGTGAAGAGATTCTACACAACCGTGCTATGTCCTTCCATTTCACTGTTGCAGTATACTATACAATAGGGAGAGTGAAGAGATTCTACACAACCGTGCTATGTCCTTCCATTTTACTGTTGCAGTATACTATACAATAGGGAGAGTGAAGAGATTCTACACAACCGTGCTATGTCCTTCCACTTTACTGTTGCAGTATTCGTTACAATAGGGAGAGTGAAAAGATTCTATACAACCGTGCTATGTCCTTCCATATCACTGTTGCAGTACACTATACAATAGGGAGAGTGAAGAGATTCTACACAGCCGTGCTATGTCCTTCCATTTCACTGTTGCAGTATACTATACAATAGGGAGAGTGAAGAGATTCTACACAACCGTGCTATGTCCTTCCATTTCACTGTTGCAGTACACTATACAATAGGGAGAGTGAAGAGATTCTACACAACCGTGCAATGTCCTTCCATTTTACTGTTGCAGTATACTATACAGTAGGGAGAGTGAAGAGATTCTACACAACCATGCTATGTCCTTCCATATCACTGTTGCAGTATTCGTTACAAGAGGGAGAGTGCAGAGATTCTACACAACCGTGCTATGTCCTTCCATTTTACTGTTGCAGTATTCGTTACAATAGGGAGAGTGAAGAGATTCTACACAACTGTGCTATGTCCTTCCATTTTACTGTTGCAGTATACTATACAATAGGGAGAGTGAAGAGATTCTACACAACCGTGCTATGTCATTCCATTTCACTGTTGCAGTATACTATACAATAGGGAGAGTGAAGAGATTCTACACAACTGTGCTATGTCCTTCCATTTCACTGTTGCAATATACTATACAGTAGGGAGAGTGAAGAGATTCTACACAACCGTGCTATGTCCTTCCATTTCACTGTTGCAGTATACTATACAATAGGGAGAGTGAAGAGATTCTACACAACCGTGCTATGTCCTTCCATTTTACTGTTGCAGTATACTATACAATAGGGAGAGTGAAGAGATTCTACACAACCGTGCTATGTCCTTCCACTTCACTGTTGCAGTATACTATACAGTAGGGAGAGTAAAGAGGTTCTACACAACCGTGCTATGTCCTTCCATATCACTGTTGCAGTATTCGTTACAAGAGGGAGAGTGCAGAGATTCTACACAACCGTGCTATGTCCTTCCATTTTACTGTTGCAGTATACTATATAATAGGGAGAGTGCAAAAGCTCAGAAAGAAGACAGGGAGGAGGAAGGACTGGCAGACCTCTCAAGAACCCATGAAGAATAGCCGTAATAAAATCAGCTTGGATCCTTGGATATCACATCCAACTTACAGTGCTTGGTAAAAGAATGCACACAAGTCCAGGAAGCTGCCACAAGAATAGAGTTAGTACCTAAACCCTTGAAAAAAAGCAGCAGAAGCCACCACAACCCAAGAAGAATGAGCCTCAACAAAAGGAAGGCTCTTGCCATGAAAACAACAAAAAGAAATGGCTTTAGATATCCAAGAAGAAATACTTAGCTGGGAAACAGCCAATCCTAAAGATTTAGGATGAAAGGAAACAAAGCTAATCAGATTTGCGAAAAACTTCAGTCTTATACATATAAAATATGAGTTGTTTATGCACATCCAAATAGTGCAAAACCTTCTGACTAGCAGATTACAGAGAAGGGAAAAAAGTCGGCAAATAAAGAGATGAAGAGACAACTCTTTCACCACTTTGGGCATAAAAGAAAAATTACTACAAAGGGGCACCCTGTCCTTATGGAAAACTAAAAAAGGAGGAACAGCCATAAGGGCTTGAAGATTAGACACCTGTCTGGATGAATTAAGCGCCAAGAGAAGAACAGTCTTTCAAGAACAATGCTGCAAAGAAAGCTGAAGCCGTAGGCTCAAAAGGAGCAGGGGTTAATTTCTCCAAATTAAAACTAAGGTCCCAGAAAGGGGGGACAGGCTTCCTGGGAGGTCTAATATGACGGATGCCTTTAAGAAACTGTTTAGCCTGAAATCTAGAGGCTAAAGGGGATGCTAAAGGTAGACAAGCAGAAATAGCTGACAAGTGGGCCTTAACAAAAGACTATGCCAACCCAGCACTGAGCAGTTCACACAGATGAGACAGAACCAAAAGAACATCCACAGAAAGTGGACCCAGGCTACGACAGACAAACAGAAAACCTTTTCCATTTGCATAAGTAGGATTTCCTAGTAGTGGGTTTCCTGGTCTCCTGCAGGACCCTAAGCACGTCCTAAGGAAAAAAAAAAATCAAAATCCTATCACCACAGTGTTAGGTAAAGAATGGACAGGTGGGGATGGATGAGAGATCCTGGTCTTGTGGAGTAGGTCCACCCTGTGAGGTAAATGTAGAAGATGGAGCCACTGTTATCTGGGTCAAGAGAGAGTCACCAGCAAGATTTTGGGAGCATCCTGCTTTATCTTTAACAGGACTTTTGGAATGAGAAGAAAGGGAGGGAAGGCAAAGAAACATCCGCATCCAGGAAAAAGAGAGGGCATCCACCTTCCAGACCAGAAGACATGGGACTCTAGCACAAAAAAGTGGAAGTTGTCTGTTTAGAGGGGAGGCAAATATATCTACTTTTAGGAGTACCCAACTGGTGGACAATGTCTAGAAACACATCCCTGTGAAGCATCCACTCGTATGACTGTGATATGGACTGCTCAGATTCTGCCACAATGTTCTGACCTGAATGAATGTAAATTGCCTGAAGAGTCACTTGATACTGGATAGCTAGCTCCCACACCTGAAGTGCTAACCTGCAAAGGAGATAACATGTTGCCCCTCCCCCCCACCCCTTGCTTAATGACACACCACATCACTGTGGTATTATCTGTAAGTACCTTGAGAAAGCCTGGAGTGAAGGAAAGATGAAATGTTTGAAGACCCACAGAAGAGCTCATCTCTGACACTGATGTGGTCTTTCTTTTGTTATAGTGACCAAAGGCCCTGCAATTTTAGAAAGTCAAAGGAAGCCTCCCATCCCACATGTGAAACGTCTCTGAACAGCTCCTGAGAGGAGAGTGCAGGCTGAAAAGGAAGCCCTGGATTGAGTGGCAATTGCTGTATCCACCACTGGAATTCCAGCTTCAGGCATGGAAGAGGGCAACTATGATATCTGGAGGGTGAGTGCTGAAGTCAAATTGACTTTAGAAACCACTGACGCTTTCTCATGTGGAGTTTGGTTAGAGGGAGAATAGGAATGGTGGAGGTTTTTTTTGTTTCTTCTTTAAAGGGATGCTACCTTGTAAAACTTAGAAGGATCAGACCATGTACAACACTATACAATGGTAGCTGGTACCTCCTCCCCAACTAAAATCTGAAGAACACCCCTAGGCCTTTCGGTAATAACCAGCTGCAGATCTCCCTGAACATCCAAAGTGGATGTCTGCAAGGCCTCCAGCGATGTGTGAAGCTGGATCAATGCAAGCCTCTAAAGTGGTCGTGTTAGAGGAATCCAACAAAGGAGCCAGGCGATATTTTGGGCTTTCAATAGCCTACAGGGAGAGAGACTTTCGGCAGATGCAACATAGCCGAAGAATCTGACCTACATTTTCTTGGCCACCTCTTTCACAAATGGATGTTCCTCTAAGTGGGAAGTTTCCTCCATGGCATCTTTTGCCAAAATCTTAAGATGCTGGTTTTCTAAACATATAGCTAAAGAGGAAAGCTGAACATGCAGAGTCTTCGGGACAAAAGCATGGCAAACAGAACAGGATGTATTTTGTTTAGGTGCATCCCACAACCATAAACACCGCATGTGACTGTCTTTATGGGGAATCTGTCTCCCGCACTAGCATTTTACCCTTTCTGGATGACATGAACCCACAAGCAACAAAAACAAAGGGAAAAAAGATAATACCCCAACGGAGCACTTATCTGAAAAAATGGAGCTTTCAAACAGACGATCAAAGATGGCATTTGGACTGGTAGTAAAGAAGTTCTGAGGATGGTACATTTGGACATCACCTTTATGCCCTGTGCTGTACGCAGGCAGCATGCATGTGATGTACAACATACCCTTAGCAACCTAAAGCCTTTGGTATACTGGCCGGACGTTTGACTGCCCTTGGCAGGGTACCCCCCCCCCCATTGTAAGGAATACTGCAACAGTGAAATGGAAGGGCATCTTATTCTCCTCCTTCCCATTTAGGCTTTCCATAGGACATTAGCCTTACAGTGACCACAGTAACCTACAAAGTTATGGTACTTACAACAGCAGCAGGCAGTAATAGGTGGTAAGGAGGTTTTCCATGTTTGTTCTTCTCACTGGCTGTGCATGCATGTTGAACATACAATGCACATAAAAGTTGGCCCAAACAGCTCATCTGCATCTTCATTGCCATTTTACAATTTGCTGTTTTCATTCAGACTTTGCCAACAAATCTTATGCACCAGCATTAACAATCAGATCTTCAATGAATGACTTTTATGCAGTAACAAACTAGTCAAAAATGGCCATGTGCACAATTTGATCCCCTCATGGCTGGGTATATAACTCAAACCTGTCACCAGCACTGGAGTCAGGGTAATAACCTCTGCAGCAAAGACAGATGGTGGCCAATATTACATGCTTGCAACACACCAAGATCTTGTGCAAAGCTTTTTAAATTAGTTATACGGAACCAACTGCACGCTCACCTATGCAACTCAGACACTAGTTTGTATAACACAGCTAAGTATTGCTTAAACTCCATATGGCCTCTTTTGGTACTGGAAAATTACATAAAACAGTGAGGATGTGTGTGTCAGCCAGAAATTCTACAAAACCGCTTAGGAAAGGAGGGAGTGGAAGGGGAAACATCTCAAAGGGTTACTATTATTTTATTTAAAATTCCCCCTCATCTCAAGCCATATCCTCCCACCTACACAGGGCCCCTCCCTGCCCAATGGCTCTTACACCTGTACACAAATTACCCAATTTGCTAGTTAGTCCTGGGGGCCAGGCTACTCCATTCTAGATGAGAGCCCTATGGCCCACTTGTTCCTGCATGTAGCCCCTAATGGGTCATTCATTGCCTCAGCTGCAAGAATCAGGTGGTAGGCAGCAAGGCAGCTAAAAGTCTTGGGGTGCGACATACCCTCCCCTGTGTTGCTCATGATCTCACCACAGCTGCCTGGTTAGGGAGAGATGTATACCCCTGCACATACTTGTTACTTGTCTGACTCAGCAATCCCTGCCTGATGCAGACTGCTAACATGATCCCTCTCTCTGTGGATGGGCAACATAGCTACAAAGTATTTTCAGTCAAGCCAAGCAGACACCCTCCCTCAACAGAAAATGAACAAACTGGTACTAACTGACTGAGCTCATCCTAGCCCTCCTGGTCAATCAGACTTCTGTGCCACTAACTGATGGATCACTTAGGCCAAAAATCAAGCTTCATCCTTTAATTCCACGGAATAAGACAAAACATCATTGTCATTACTCAAAAACGTGAACATTGAATGCACCTTCTTTGAGACTTGATCATTATCCATGGAAAGAAGTCTGTTTAAAACAAAATGCTGCAAGAGTAAATGGAAATAATTCTACAGCTGCCATTTTTTCTGCAGTCTAAGTGGAGAAAAAAGAAGTCATGTACTCACCATAACGTTGTGTGTGTGTTGTCCCATCTTCCCTTCATTCTTCACTGGTTGGGTTTGGAACCAATCCGCCGTTCCGATTCGGCTGTATACAAAAGCTCAAGGTCTTCCACTAGCTCGTGGCTGACACACCTATCCCATCATGCTCTAGTAAGTCTCCTCACATCTTGTTTGCTGATACAATAGGTATCAAATAAACCTACAGAATACCTAACAGAGTACTGAAAAAGGTCAGAATTACCAATTGTAACCTCTGGGTCCTCCAGGACCCCAAGACTGGGGGGCAGGAGGGTGGGATGCAAGAATGAAGGCGAGATGGACAACACACATGGAATGTTATGGTGAGTACATAACTTCTTTATGTGTTGTTGTCCTATCTTGCCTTCATTCTTCACTGGTTGGGACAGCGTCCCTAGCACCATGTTTCTTGGGTGGCTCACGGGAGAACATTCTTCAAAACAGTGGAAGCCCTGTTCCTAGAGGCCAAATCTACTTTGTAATGACTGATAAAGGTATACGGCGTTGCCCATGTAGCTTGAGCACAAATAGTGTCAATTGTTAGTCTAGGTCAGAAAGTTGAAGAGGTTGCTATGCCTCTTATAGAATGACCTTTGACTTTAAAACACAAATCTTTATGAGATTTGTATGTAAAAATAATACAATCCAATAGCCATTTTGCAAGTGTGACTTTAGATACAGGACCAACATTTTTAGAGTCTGAGAATGAAACAAATAATTGGTCAGACTTTCTAAGTCCTCTGTCCTATGCTAGTAGTATAGTAATTGCCTATGCATATCTAGCTGGGTAGCATATATTCTGCCTTGTTGCCATAGGAGGGGAAAAAGACTGGTAGTTCTATGGATTGATTCAAATTAGACTCAAAGTGTACTTTTGGTAGAAAAGATGGGTTTGTTCGAAGGGATACTCTATCTTTGTGGAAAATCATGTGGGGGGGGGGGTTATTGATGAAGCTTGCAGTTCTGAAACTCTTCTAGAAGAACTGAAGTAGTGATGGCAATCAAGCAAATTGTTTTCCAAGTCAAACATTTTAGATCACAGGATGATGCAGGTTTAAAGGGGGAAGAATCAAATGTGACGAAACAAAGTTTAGGTCCCATGGTGCTGGCGGGTCTTTGATGGGTGGTCTCAGTAACATAGTACCCACCCTCAGGAAAGCTTTGCAGAGTCTGTGAGACATTACATTCGCCCCCCCCCCCTCACCTATATGGAAGTTTGATATAGCTGCTAGTTGAACTCTAATAGCAGCTGCAGCTATGCCCTCATTAAAAAGCTTTGCCAAGAATTATAATACAGAGGATATAGGGGCAGAGAAAGGGTCAATGTGATTATCCAATGCCCAAAGGAAAATCTCTTCCGTTTGCTTGTGTATAATTTCCTGGTTGAGGCCTTATGAGATGAGATCAAGATATGTTTTACTGAAGGGGGAAATGTCAGGGATCTTGGCTATGTGCAGAATTGGAGCAGCCAAGCAGTCAACTTGAGGGTTCGAAGAGATGGGTGAAGCTTCCCTGACGTGAGTCAGAAGGTCGGGAGCTAGGTCCAGAATCCACAGCTCCTCCTGGAGAGGAGGCCAAAGAAAGGGGAACCCATACTTGACGAGGCCAGTACGAGGCGACTAGTATTAAGCTCCTTCCCAATGAGCTGGCTTTCTGAAGGACTTTGGGTATCAATGGAAAAGGGGGGGGGGAAGCGTAGAGGAGACCCGGGGGCCAATAGTGCACAGGTGCATCCCTTGGTGACTCCCCCGGAGTGGGGGGGGGGGGGGTCAGGGCAAAGTAGTTGCTGCATTTGGTGTTCATGGACGTGGCAAAAAAGGTCGCAGCAAAGCTGCCCCCACTTGTGGAAAACTTCTGGTTTTAGTGACCACTCATGAGGCGTCAGAATCGCTCTGTTGAGTTTGTCTGCTATCACGTTGGATTTCCCTGGAATGTGCATTTTTGTCAGAAAACGTTGGGAAGAGGCTGCCCACTGCCATACTCTCAAGGCTTCCTGACCGAGGGGTTAAGACTTGGTTCCTCCTTGTTTATGAAGCACCCACCTGACATGTTGTCTGTTTGTATTGCAATAGTTCCTAGTGGAAGAGTGTCTTGGAATGCTTGCAACGCCAGAAGCACCGCCCTCATCTCTAGGACATTGATGGCAGAATGAAGAGGCCCATTTGCACAAGTACCCTGGACTCTCCTTCCCAGATAATGCCCCCCCCCCCCAATCGGGGAAGCACCTGTGGTCACTGTGGCTAGCGGTTGTGGAAGAAAGGGTCGACCTACAGTCACATGAGTGGAATGAAGCCACCAACGAAGGTCTTTCTTGCAAGATTCTATTATAATTTGGGACGAGTGAACAGCAGCCACTGCAAAATTCTGATATGTAGGTGCACCAACAGCATCAATGTTATTGCTGCTGCCATGGTACCCAAGACTTTCAGGACAGTTCTCGCTTGTACTTTTTTCATGGAAAGTATATTTCTGACTTCTTCTTGTAGGACCTGAACCCTTTCGGGGGGGGGGGGGGGGGGGAGCTTTGCCATCATTTGTTTTCTATTTAAATCTGCTCCTATAAAAACGATATGCTGAGATGGCAACAAGGCAGATTTTTCGTAATTTACTGTGATCCCCAGGTGAGAGAACAAAGCTGTATGGTGGTGTCTCTCGTTTGTGTTAGTAGATGCTCAGTGGTGGTAGTTGGGAGCCAGTAATCTGTATACGGAAATACTCTGAATCCTAGGCATCTCAAGTGGGCCACGACTACTGCCATACACGTGAACACTCTGGGGGCCTGTAGTGAGACCAAAGGGCAGAGCCTGAAACTGGTAGCGACCAGCTCACTGCCGAATCCGCAGATGACTCCTGGATGGCCCATCCATTTTTATGTGGTAGTACGCATCTTGGAGGTCTACAGAGCACATCCAATTGTCTTTTCCCAGAAAATGGAATACTGACTGCAGTGTCATCATCCGGAACTTTGTTTTTCTCACAGATCTGTTCATTCTGCTGAGATCCAGGATGGGTCTCCAGTCCCATGTTCGCGTTGGCACTAAAGAATCTCAAGTAAGTTCCAGATCCTATTTGGATGACTTTTGTCTAGCAACTTTTTAATTTCTAGAGTTGCGTGTTCCCTTTGACTGGGTGAGATGTCGATGTCCAGGATGTTTTATGTTTGGGATGGGGAAGGAAAATGGTACAGAGTAGCCTCTGGATACAATACTTTGTACCCATTTGTCTTTTGCTATTTTAAGCCAGAGATCTGGGTACCAAGACAAGCGACCCCCGAATGCCTCCACAGAGGGACAGATGGGCCTCCTTTAAGGAGTGCTGAAAGGGCTTAACCACAAAATGACTCCCTGTCGCCCTGATTTTGCAGCCCCCCTCTGTTAATGCCCCCTTCGATGGCTCGTCCTTGATCAAGCCGAAAGTCAAGGACACACTTACTAGGTGTGTGCAAGGAAAAACTCTGACGTAGGGGTCTGTTTTTCTCTACCTTCTGGACCTTACCCAAAAGGTCAAAATGGAGGATAAATGCAGTTCTGCAAAATCACAAAGGCAAATTCCAGGAATGTCTCCTCGCGGAAATTCCTGAACCAGCCGCTCTACTTGCTCCATCTGCTGCATAAAAAAAAATGAGCCTCATGGAGGTGTTAACTACAGAGTTTAAGGTGGACAGCTGAAAAGAAACCTTGTCCGATACCCATGCAGCTACTGAACCTTGGAGAGCATCTCCTACCTCCTTCAGGAGATCTTTGTAGCCTAGTAAATTGCGTAAGATAATTCAGTGATTTGAGTGCAAAGGTCACTGAAGAGAGCATGCACTTTCCATATGCTCATTGTACGAGACTCCTTGTTTGGCGGATGGACAGATGAGGATGCCTCTGAAAGTTCCTTTTTGGTGGCTGCCGCCACCACCACCATAGCATCTACTGGAACACCCTCGGTAAGGAAATCCTTGTCTGACGGTGCCTTAGTAAACTTGTTTGGCCTCTGAGGAACAGGTTACACTGTGTCTGGAGACTCCCACGCCTTTCGACTAATTCTATGAGTTCGTAGAAAGGCCGAGACACCCAAGTGGCGGAAGGGAGAGACCCAAAGGCTTTTAGGTACACAGACTCCTTCTCAGAAGGGTTGTTGGGCTTCTAGTCTCCTCTCTGCTTAAGAATTTTCAGGATGTCTGCAAAGGAGACATCCTGAGAGGGCGACAGTGGGGACCATTCTGACTCATCAAAGCCTGTATCAGAAGTGACAGGCTCCTCTGGGGAGTCTAAATGCTTCTGCTTGCAAAATCTCTTATGAGGGACCTCCTCAGAAGGGCATTTTGGAGAGGTTACGAAGAGAGGGGTTCACACCCAGTGGGGTATCCTGAGGCCTAGAGTCTCCATGTGTCTGTGGACGGTGTGGTGCTGAGACAGATGCCAGTCCTTTAGGGGGAATAATGTTGGGACACAAGTGTGGAGCTGTCTGTGGAGATGGCACTCTCATCACCTCAAAAGCCGCCCGCCTCTGATCCGAGGAAACCCCCAGCTCCGAAGAACCAGAAGCTATCCCCGGGACCAAGAGGGCTGGCTCTGAGGCCGATGTAGGAGTTGAGCTCATCCGCACTGAATCCCCGAGAGGCAAGATCAGATCCAACTCTCCTCCCTGGACCAGACTGGAGAGCGCTGGCTCCTAGACTCAGAGTTCAGACGGAACAGAGGATGTCGAAGCAGACACTGGGCCCAAAGATCCCAGGAAAGGTCTTGGCACAGACTGTTCCACTACAATCGGTTCCAAGCATTCTGGCTCCAAGGAGGAATAGATGTGGAAGGGGAAGTATTGGCCGGCTCCAACACCCTCTGGGTTGGAGCTGAAATGAGTTTGGCCAGCGCCACTATCCTTAAAAGTCTGCACACCACCCAACCCATATTATCTGAAAGACTCCTGGAGGACAGAGAAGAGGGAGCAGAAGATCTGGCTGTATGTAGTACAGGGGACCTTAGAACAGGAGAAACTGGCTCCAAATCTAGAGACCAGATCCATAGTTCAAACAAATCGGCACAGACACAAAAGGGACTAATGGAGATTTTCTGGGTCCAGCAGCCTTCAGATCAAGGGATACCATTTTACTTAAATTTTTTTGCTGGATCCGATTGACCCGAAGATGATGATTACCTTTTTCCAGAATTGTCAGACTTTGAGGATGGAGATTTTGCTGATTTTGAAGTGCCTGACCTTCTCCCAGTGCTTCAGTGAAGGGGGGCTTCAGTAAACCTCTTACTATCAATTTTTTTCTCTCAAACAGTACTCTCGAGCTGAAAGAATGGCAAATGGAACACGACTCTTGTAGATGCACTGTTCCCAGGCATTAGACACAAATAGTGTGAGCCATCTGTTAAAGGCATCTTTTGGCTACACTTTCCACATTTTTTGAAGCCCGAAGGCTTGGTTTCCTTATGTTCCTTGCACATTTTCAGAATGTCACAGTATGCCACAAAAAAACCCAGAACTAAATAGTCTAGCTAGTCAAAATCACAAATATTACATATGTATATTGTGTGTGTATGTGTATATATATATATATATATATATATATATATATATATATATATATATATATATATATATATATACACATACATACACACACACACACACAATCTATATATACATATACATACATACATATGTGTGTGTGTGTATACACACACACACACACACCACAGTGGATATAAAAAGTACACACACCCCTGTTAAAATGCCAGGTTTTGAGATATAAAAAATGATAGCACAATAAATCATTTCAAAACTTTTCCTACCTTTAATGTAACCTACAACCTGTACAATTCAGTTGAAAAACAAACAAATCTGTTAGGGGAAAAAAATATAAAAAAAACATACAATAAGCTGGTTGCACAAGTGTGCACACCCTTAAACTAATACTTTGTTGAAGGACCTTTTGATTTTTTTTTTTTTTTTTTGTTAACAGGAAGAATAACCTTAATCAAACCAGAAAAGGGGGACGGGGTGGCAGTTTTCTAACTGAAACGAAGCTGTCTAGTGATAATGGAAAGAGAAGAAACAAAGGTAGCCCTCTAATTCAAACGGGCAGCGGCAGCCTTTAACTTAAACGCGCTGACACTTTAAAATGGAACAGGAAGAAAATATGAGACAATAATTAACCAACAAGCTTGTATATCAACAAAAATAGCAACAGGAAACACTAACTAAAAACGGACTTGAAGGACAGAATTTAAGCCGGGATAGGGAAGGGAACAAAGGCCTAGCTGTTAAATAACGGCCAGAAGCAAAATACACAACTATGAACTCTCTAAAACTAACTGAAATAGTAATAAACACTAATCGCTAAGATTACAAGAAAACGTTTAATAAAGAATAAAAAAAAAAGTTTTCCCACTTAGCCAAACCCAATACGGAAGCACCTGATCTGTTAAGCAGCAACGAGATCGGAGGAGACTTACTAGAGCATGATGGGATAGGGGTTTCAGCCACGAGCTAGTGGAAGACCTCAAGCTTTTGTATACTGCAGAGTCAGAACGGAGGATCGGTTCCGAACCCAACCAGTGAAGAATGAAGGCGAGATAGGACACCACCACATCAAAACTTAACCACCTACATATTCAGACAAATGCCCATGAGTAGAGAAAATGCTTAAATATAGCACATCTGTGGCATTACCACAAACAGACGGACGCATGCACACTCATGCCTCTCATTAAAAAGTAGCAGCAAATGCACTAAACCTTGTGTACTATACAAGCATTAGCACATATAGAGACATGCTCACTGCCCCCACAAGCTGAGGTTAAGTAGGGAGAGACCAAAGATGAAATGCTGTTCCACAAAATGTTAACATTAAAAAAGCAAGAAAAAAATTTAAACAGCATCATGACATAACAGTATAAAATACGTGTGTATGGGTAAAAGTCAAGTCTTTTGGCTTTTCCCGGCTAGGGGTCGCCACAGCGGATCTCCAGTCCGCTTATGATTGGCAGTGGATTTTTACGGTGTAGAGTTGCCAGCTCAGTGCTCAACCTTCAAAGAAGGCACACACGCATTCACGCACCTACCTGCATGTCTTTTTTTTTAACATTCCGTCGCTCGCAGGGAGGACATGCAGACTCCACACAGAAGGCACTCCAGCTGAGAATCGAACCAGAGAGCCTCTACTTACCATAAATTTACATATGCGATTTTTTCATTCTTTCTCTACCTGTGGGTTTCAGATCAGACCTTGGATCAGACTCTGCTGCTTTCATAAATCTTAGGCTCCGAAGCTCGAGCTCCTCCCTTACCACAATGCCTTAATCCCCCCCTGGTTACCTCAGATAGAGTTTGCTGCTACCATGTTTACTAATAATACTATCATATATGCAATGTACATCAATTTTGACAGTTACAAAGAACAGAGAAAGAACAGGAGCTCAACAAGGAACAGATGCTCCCATACACATCTGTCAGGTCATTCACAAAAGTACAGGGCGAAGGGGGGGGGGGGGTTTGAGGAAGAATGAAAAAGACAACACTGATGAAACATTAAGATAAGTACACAACTTCCTTAACATGTCATAGGAGTTACTAGACTAATAGCCCCGGGGCCCTTAAAAGCCTAGCCAACAGTTATCTCCAAAAAAGAAACCTCAGTCAGCAACTGTTGCCCCTGTCAATGAGGGACACAGGTAAAACTCCTGAAACAAATTTGTGGTTTCCCATCCACTCATCAAGACTGCGCTTGAAGAGGGTCAGCGAGGTACTGTGACATGTATGGGAAGTTTATTTCAGAGATTGGGCAGCCTCTGTGACAAACCTGTCTCTCCTGCAGGTTTTGTTGATGTCGCACATTAGATCAGGTACAAACCTGTCTCTCCTGCAGGTTTTGTTGATGTCGCACATTAGATCAGGTACAAACCTGTCTCTCCTGCAGGTTTTGTTGATGTTGCACATTAGATCAGGTACAAACCCTGCAGGTTTTGTTGATGTTGCACATTTGACTTAGACCTTTCACTTGGGTAATGCGTGGAGTTATACTTACGGATATGGAGCATCTCTAGTAAGGCAGATTCCAATACTGCCTTGCAGGTGAGACACAGATCACCTCTGACCAATCTGTACGATACAGAGCAGAATGATAGTGATTTGAGCCTGTCTGCACAGGACAGGTGTTGAGGCCTTGGATTCTCTTTGTGAGGTATTTCTGTGGCCTTTCAAGTTGGTGCAGGTGTTTGGAGAGGTACATACCAAATGGGGCATTATACTCAATTACTGGCCTAATGAGGGAGGAGTAGAGAGGTAATAACCTTTTTTCCTGGATGCAATCCCTTTATTTATGGGATGAACCAAATAAAAGGCTTTTCTGACCACTGCTGTTACATGATGGCTGAATGTGAGCTTGTCATCAACCTGAGTACCCAGGTCTCTCACCACAGGTTATGTGCTTAGGGGGTTGCCATTGATGCAGTAATCAGAAGGGGCAGTGTTTTTTGCTGAATTGTATGATAATACATGTTTTTGCATTTAACTTAAGCCCATGACTTTGGCACCTGTCATTTACTGCTGTGAGACCCTCCTGCAGTATGATGTCATCATTTGGGGAGTCAATGACAGTACCCAACTTACAGTCAACAAAAAACTTGGTCAGCTACAGGCATTTTGTCTTTGCCTGGACCTCTGAGAAGTACATGCCAAACACAGCAGGGGTCTCAGGAGAGATCCCTGGAGAACACCACTACTGACAGGTCTGCTATCAGAGGTGGAGGCGCCTACTTTGACCTCTGGGTCCTACCAGTGAGACAGTTGGCCACCCACCTGATGAGACAGGGATTTATGCCAAGTTGTGTTAGCTTTTCAATGATGCCCGATTAGGGGATTGTGGCAAAGTCCTTGGCCAAGTCAAGGTAAGCTGTATGTACCAACATTCCCTCATCCAGGGTCTTAGTGACAGTCTCAAAGAAGTCAACCAAGTTCAACAGGCAAGATCTGCCCTTGATGAATCCGAACTGCGTGGGGTCATTTGCTTGGAGATTGCCTATGTCCTTGTTTATGAGATCCATAACAATGCACTCCATGGCTTTATAAATTAGACCTGTCGAGCTAATGCGGGGACAGTTTCCAGGGTCAACAGTGGCATCACCTTTGTGCAAGGGGAGGACAATGGCAGTTCTCCACTCTGCTGGAATGAAGCCAGTACTAATGCTGTGGTTGAACAGGGTGCTCAATGGCGAAGCTAGTTCTTACTGGAGATGGTGCAGAAAACAGAAAACAGCCTGGGATACTATCAGGTTCCATGGAGGCTGTGTTATTTGCCTTAGATAGGGCATTTAACACGATCTACAGAGATGTGAAGTGCAGGACAAGTATCGGGGATGCTGAATAGGTCTTTACGGCAGACAGGGGGGTGAAGTTAGCCAACCTGCTAGCAGATGGGTTCAATGCAAAGTCAACAGGATCAGTGTAAGTGGTACCGTTAAGTACTAATTCGGAACAAACCTGGGCTTTGCCATAGAGGTTCCTAACATAACTGAAGAAGGCTTTATGGTTTCCCTTTGTTTCGGAGACTAGTTTCAATTCATAACTGGCTATGGATGTTTTCACTAGTGATCTAATTTGCTTGTTGAGGCTGAGGAGGGAGCTTTTCCAATTTGGAATTTGTTCCTTTTACCCTTGGACAACAGTTACTTGCTTTTGTTGTGAAGCCTGCTGATAGAGGATGTCGACCAGACAAGTTTGTTTTTCCTTGAGGAGCAGGTTTTAGTTCTGTTGGCTGAGTCCATGCAGTTGTACAGGTGCCTGTATACTGCACTGGCACACTGTTCAGCATACTTGTCTACATCCTCTGAGGGGGGTGGTGGTGTGAAGCTACTGATACCCTCCCTTAGGAGGTTGTAGTCAACTTTTGAGAAATGTTTTTAGTCTAGTTATGGCTGGGGTGGGGTGGTGGTACAGAAACTTTGAATGACACAGACTGATGATCTGATCTCACCAGGGAAGAACATACTATGGGAGTGGTGCAGCGTCTGCCCATGTTGGTCAGAACCACGTCCAGAATGTTACCTTTCCTTGTGGGAGATGAGACAAGCTGGTCATTTTCATTCTTCCTCGACCTGTTGGACAGAGTGCCCAGCTACAACAACCTCAAGTGGCCTTCATGGAAGAATATTCTGGAGCATTGCAGAACCAAAATCAGCTCTATTCCTGGACACAATGTCCAGTTTGCAGTGGGAAATGAAGGGTGAGAATTATACCATGAGGCAACTGAACAATCAATTGAAACTTTAGCCCAAAAGCCTTGAGAAGTTGCCAATGATCTAGTAAAGTGAGCTTTGACTCACTGAAGTAAAAGAACATTTCTGGATTCATAAACAAAATGCAGTCTCTTAACCATTTAGCTAAGGTGGTCTTGGCAACTGGTTTACCCTTTTTTGCATCCAAAAAGGATATGAAAAGCTGTTCAGATTTCCTGAAAGACTTAGTTCTGTCTAGATAAAAACATAACTGTCTGTGAATATCCATCAGATGGTGTGCATATTCTCCTTTGTTTTGGAAAGGAGGAAAAAAAAGACTTGGTGGACTGGACAATCTAAACCAGCCATAGGTGTGTGTGTGCGCGCACGCTCACGCGCATCAGTGAGTGGTAACATGAACTACTGCAGCAGGGCCAGCCATCCGGCTGTGTAAACCCTGGCTTGAGATGATTGTCACTGTTGAAAGTGACATCCTGACGTGGGAAATGGGGTTGAGGATGGATGGATGAAGTTAACAGACTGGATTATATTGGTTTCAGTCACAACTTTGGGAAGGATGGATTAGTACATGTCACTCTTGTCCTTGTGAAAAATTAAGTAAGGGTATTTACAGGACAGAGGTTGCAATTCAGACACACTTCTTGCAAAAATGATAGCCACTAGAAAAACTGTCTTCCATGATTAGAATTTCAAACCTACTTTGGCTGAGGGTTCAAAGGGAAGAACCAGAGCCTGTAAAATCACAGTTCAATCTCAAGGAGGTGCTGGATCTTTTGACAGAAGGGCAAAGAAATGTCCCTCTAAGAGAAGTCTTGCACAACTTGGAGGCCAAGATGATGCATTTTTTTTCTGCTATAAAAATTTAAAATGGCTGCCAATTGTACTTTTACAGTGGAATGACTGGTCCCCTCACAGAAAACATGAGTAAGAAAATCTAGGGCTGCTGGGACAGGAGTGGGAGGGTGGCCTAATGGTTAAGGTGCTTGCCTTACAAACACAGGGTGCAGGGTTTGAGTGTCAAAAGAGATAACTGACTAGGCTTAAAATGGCTTGCAAGGGCAGTTAACCTAGTACTAACCTATGAACCTATGGTAAAAGGATCCAATTTCTGCTGTTCATCCCAAACAGAAAATCTTTTCCATTTGCTCTTGTAAATTTTTCTACTCTAAGACTTGTGGGAGGAGATCAGAATGCTTCAAACTGGAGATGAAAGCTTGGCAGATCTAGCAATCATTGGCATTTGAGAAACCATGCTGTTAGTTTCAGACCTGGGAGATGGGAATAAATTTGCCCTGATGGATGGGACAGCAGATCTGGACAAGGTTCGAGAGTCCATGGAGGGAAAATCAGATGAGCCCAAAGGAAGGCAAACCACATTTACCAAGTCTAAAAGAGGGCAATGAGGATCACTTTGCTCTTCAACCTGAATGCTTTCTGAAGAAAATTGAGGATCAAGGGCTGAGGAGAAAATGCAAAAAGTAATCTGGGAGGCCAAGTACAGACCTGAGCATCCCTGGGTGACTACCCCGGGGGTGGGGTTCGGTTCAAGATGAAGAACCTGCTGCACTTACTGTAGGGGGTTGCAAAGAGTTCGCAGCAAGGTTGACCCCATTTGTGGAAGATCATGTTTGCCACTGACTGATTCTGGGACCACTTGTGAGGAATCAGTAAGACTCTGCTGAGCCTGTCTGCTAGAATGCTGCACTCCCCAGGAATGCACGTTGCAATCAGAAAATGGCTGGCAAAGATAGCCCACTGCCACACACTCATTGTTTCTTGCATGTGGTAGTATCTGGTTCCCCCTTGTTTGCTGATGCACCAGACCACTGACATATTGTCCATTTGTATCGCAATAGTCCCTGGAAGAAAATAAGCTGCAAAATGCCTGCAAGGCTAAAAGGACTGCTCTTATCTCCAGGATACCGATATGCAGTTTGGTCTCCTGTGACATCCACGTGCCTTGGACTATCCCCTCCACCTGGGAGGCGTCCATGGTCAATGTGGCACTTGGGGGGGACGACGACAAAGGGGTATCCTTTAAGAACCTCCATTGAGTGAAGCCACCAGAGAAGAGAATCCTTGCACACTCATAATAGTCTGACTACATATTTGAGGGGGTGTTGAAGTAGTGACCAATGGACGGTTAAGGTCCATTGCAGAATTCTCATGTGTACGCATGCTGTTGGTAAGAGTTATGGACGCAGCCATGGAACCCAGGGCCCAGAGTACTAGTCTGGCTGGAGGAAATGGGATTGGCAAGATTTATTTGACATGTAGTCTTAGGTTTGAAATCCTCTCCAGAGTAAGGAAAGCCAATGTCTTGGTAGTATCCAAATGATCCCCTATGAAATCTATGCTCTTAACTGGCTGAAAGTGAGACTTTTGCATGTTGGATTGTTATGCCCAAGGTAGAAGCTAGCTATAACAGATAGTCCCAGGCTTGGATGGGTAGATGCCTGGTTGCAGTGGTTAGGAGCCAATCATCTAGGTATGGAAAAATGTGGAATCCTTGCAGTCTGAGATGAGCTGCGACTACCGCCATGCATTTGGTGAACACCCTGCAGGCTGTGGTGAGACCAAAGGGAAGCTCTCTAAACGGATAATGAATGTCTCCAAGCCCGAAGCATATGTACCTTCTAGAATGCCTGTCCACCTTGATCCTTCAGGTCCACTGAGCACATCTGGTTGTCCATTTCTAAAAGAGGTAGAATAGACTGGACATTGACCATCCTGAACCCTGTGTTTTTTACAGACTTGCTCAGGGATGTCAGATCTAAGATGGGCCTGAGGTCCCGTCTTTTTTGGTACTAAAAAGAATCTGGAGTAAAATGCCTGATCTGATCAGGTGGGACCTTCGGGATGACGCTTTTTTGTAGTGACTGAGATCTCCCAACTCCACTGCCTCTATCTGACTGAGTGGAACATCCAAGAGAAGTCTTTGGTTTGAGGAGTTTTGCAAAGGGAATGAAGTATCCTTTTGGATACTATCATTTGTGATGGCTAGGCAAAGTTCTGGGTGCAAGGATAAGTGCCCCCCAACTGCCTCCAGAGAAGGACAGCCAGGCAACCCCTCAGGAGTGCTGAAAGGGCCTGGCCAAGAAAGAATCCCATGACTCTTGATTTTGTGGACACCCTCTGTCACATGGGTGGCGTCTACCACTGTAATCGTTTCCCCTCTGCTTCTGGGGAATATTCTCCTTGCAACTCCTGAAAAGGACCCTGAGTTTCCTGAAACACAGTTCCCTCCCCTCATGAATTCCTGGAAAAGGATCTGGGGGGGGGGGGGGGCAGAAAAACTGATTCCAATGGCAGACAGGGTCTTTCCATCTTTCTCACACTTCGGGAGTGCCTCTAACAGTGGGCCCAAACAAAGACGGTATGTCAAAAGGGGCACTGAAGAAAGATGTCTTGAAAAGTTCTGTGAATCACATAGCTGCATCCAGGCAAGGAGCCTAATGGCAATGGTGAAAATGGCAGCCCTTGAGGTACCCTCTGCCGTATGGGACATTAACCTCAAGGACGGATTGGAAACTGACTGCAGAATGGCCAATCTGGAGGAGAAAGACTTCCTCTAATCGTCAGACATGGACTGTGGGACTGAGCTAGAGTGTTCTTTAAATCCCTCTGTAGCCTAGCAAAAGGGAGAAAGGTAGTTTAAGGCTCATAATGCGAAGGTATACAAGGCATAAACTCTCCTATCGAATCTGCCACAGCCCTAGACTCCCTGTTAGGGGGATGGACAGAGGAGCTTTCTTGGCTCAGCTCTTTCCTGGTGGCTGCAGCAACAACCATGGCATCTACCAGGATTCTCTTAGTCCAATGGGGTCGGGCAGATGGAGGACTGAGGATTTTGTCTGCATGCTTGTTTATAGGTTCTACCATGACTGAATCCTTTTAAGCCCTGCTTAATACAAGACTGCCAAGTGCATCAGTGGGCGGGGAGTTGCGAGACAGCCAAGATGTAGATGGGTCGGACCCGAAAGCCTCCGAAAACACAATGAGACATTCTCAGGTTGAGATCTGGGGGACCTTTCCCTTCCTTGAAATTGGTGACTTCTGTGATGGATTCCTCTGGGGAATCCAGGTGCCTCCTTTTGCACCATCACATCCGGGGGATCTCCTCAGCGGGGTGTTCTGGGGAGACGTCAGAAGAGATCTGGGGTTCCAACGGTGGAAGTACTTGCCAGCTTTGCTGGGCCAGCTGTCCCAAGGGGGGCAGGGGTGAGGACTAGAGGATCTCCTGGGCATGGAGAGGGCCCTCTACACCACCTTGAAAGCAGAATGGGCTAGAGAAGCCGAATACTGTCCTCCAGGAGCTGAAACTATCAGGACAGAGATCCCTGAACTCCCCCAGCCCTACACTCAGAGAGGGATGCCAGGGCCAAACTATCAAACACAGATGCTCAGAGGGGAAGCAACGGCTCCGAAAACTTTAGAGTCAAGCTCAATCCCCCGGAGCCAACACCAACACTTCAGCTCAGAGAGCCACTCTGCCCCAAAACAGTAGGGACCGAGGGAGTCAGGGAAAGTGCTGGGGTCGAAGTGAGATCCACTACTGAACCAGATTCCTCAGCTCTTGGGGCATTCAGACTGAGGGCTCTGAAGCAGCAGGTTGGATCGGAGAAGGAGCCAAAAGTCAAAAGGGTGACTGTCTGCCCACGGTCCCAGAAGGGGACGGGGCTGTTAAGACCCCCATTCTGGATCTGCTTCTGAAGGAACTGCCTCATCAATCTGTCCACCTCCGATTCCGAAAAGCTGTGGGTAGACCAGACAGTAGATGCTTTGGAAGGTGGCCTGGACGAGATCCTCAGAGAACTCTCTTGATGAGGTGACCCTGTGGCAGGAGGAGGGACTCCTAAGTCAAATCAGTTTGGGGCTGAGGAGAGGACTGGGCAGACTTACTCGGATCAGACACCTTAGCAGACTTGGCAGGAGGGTCATCTGAAGACGAGGAAGCAGACTTCCCCAGGGAACATTTTTGTTGTTCCCAGTCTTCTCTGTGCATTTTGGAAGGGGGTTGAGGGCCTGAAGAAGAACCTGCCGACAGGCTGGAGGAGGAAAAAGGGCCTTCAAAAAAAGTTTGTTCCTCCTGTTGGCTAGTGCTCTCTGATGGAAACCTTCGCAGATGGCAAAGGAAGCTTCAAGTGGAGCAGGGGTGAGACAATATAAGCACTCCCTGTGGGCATCAGATAAGGGAATCTTGTGCCCACAGGAAGTGCATTTTTTTAAACCTAACGGTTTCTCTGACATCCTACAACTTTAGAGAGGAAAGGAAGAAAGAGAAGAGGAGAGACAGCAAATTCCTGCTAACAGCATTCCAGTGGACACAAAGACAACTAAACTAGCACTTTTTTTTTTTTTTTAATCGAAACAGAGTTAAAGGGTAGGGTACAGAAGAGTGTAAGGGAGGCTACACTAATATAGAAAAACCCACTTAACTTACAAACTGTAGAAAACTTATTTCTCTCGTAGTAGCTTAAGACAACGGACTGTGATGCTTCTCCTAACAGCGGCAAATGAGATCAGAGGTAACCAGGGTAGAGTGAAGCACTATGGATAGGGGGAGGAGCTCGAGTTTTGGAGCCTAAGCTTTTTGAAAGTGGCAGAGTGGGATCCGAGGTCAGATCCAAAACCCACAGGCCAAGGAAAAATAAAAATGATACATCACATGTTTATCCATGTGTGTCTTCAACTTGTCACAAGTTTCACACACATGACCAAACCATGTTAGCTGATAAATCCTGCACTACCAACATCCAAACATTACATACTGCTTAAACAGCTCCCAGATTTTTTTTTTAAACTACGATATTATGTTAAAGAAATGCTCCTACTGGACAACCTTACAGAAAAAAAGTGGCTGGTCACAAGGAGAAAAAAAGTGTGTGAATGCTTATCTTCTCAACATGTTTCTTCTTAGCAAAGTCCTTGCATGTCAGTGTTGGGTATGCAGTGCCATTCATATACAACAGTGTGTAGTTATAACAAATCTACCAGTGGAACCTGTATGTCATGTGACAAAGTAAACTGATGATGCCTAAATTGACCTGCGTGAGTGTCTTTGCTGTACAGTCTACTTGTACATTTATATTTTTAAGTTATAGCTAGTGTCAGAAAACGCTGGATGCTACAATATGCTATTAGACCTATTTCATCACCTCAGATATCACTTGCTCATTTTCCACTACCTTACTGATAATCTCTTGAAACTGCTTGTACTTGCAAATGGCAGCAAATTAACAAGTGTTGGTTTTTATTGGGGGGGGGGGGGCTCTGTCACCACACCCCTTAACTCTATAAATATACTGGCTCTAAGGACACACCAACTCAAAAGTACATTTACAGATAACGTCTGTGTAACGGAGTCCCTCACATTCAAATACACATATGAGCGCTCCGCTGCAAGTACCTGTGACATGACTAGCTAGCTGCAAGTACCTGTGACATGACTAGCTAGAATGAGAGCACGAGAACGCATACTGTAACAAATAAACTGCTTTCTGACAGACTTTTCTTCATCTCACAGAGGCTGTATTCTTGTGATGCTCTTAAGTAGACTGTCTGCATACTCTCTTTACCTACATATCTTAAGTTACAGCTATACAAACTTAGGACTCAGAAAAATATTTTAGCAGTACTTAACCTTTTTGAAGGTCTTACAAAGACCACAGTTTTAATAATACAGTAAAAATCTTGCTAATATTCTGCGTTTCTATGCCACTGGACCACCAGTGGTATACACACCAGTTTTTGGCTCAACGAAGTTTCCTCCAAGACCACCAATGGTTTGAGCCTGTATGGAGACATCTTTGAGAAATGACAGCTGTGGACTAAGCAGTGAGCTCTATGTGATTATAAATGACAGCTGTGGACTAAGCAGTGAGCTCTCTGTGATTATAAATGACAGCTGTGGACTAAGCAGTGAGCTCTCTGTGATTATAAATGACAGCTGTGGACTAAGCAGTGAGCTCTCTGTGATTATAAATGACAGCTGTGGACTAAGCAGTGAGCTCTATGTGATTATAAATGACAGCTATGGACTAAGCAGTGAGCTCTCTGTGATTATAAATGACAGCTGTGGACTAAGCAGTGAGATCTATGTGATTATAAATGACAGCTGTGGACTAAGCAGTGAGCTCTATGTGATTATAAATGACTAAGCAGTGAGCTCTATGTGATTATAAATGACAGCTGTGGACTAAGCAGTGAGCTCTCTGTGATTATAAATGACAGCTGTGGACTAAGCAGTGAGCTCTATGTGATTATAAATGACAGCTGTGGACTAAGCAGTGAGCTCTATGTGATTATAAATGACAGCTGTGGACTACGCAGTGAGCTCTATGTGATTATAAATGACAGCTGTGGACTAAGCAGTGAGCTCTATGTGATTATAAATGACAGCTGTGGACTAAGCAGTGAGCTCTATGTGATCATAAATGACAGCTGTGGACTAAGCAGTGAGCTCTCTGTGATTATAAATGACAGCTGTGGACTAAGCAGTGAGCTCTATGTGATTATAAATGACAGCTGTGGACTAAGCAGTGAGCTCTATGTGATTATAAATGACAGCTGTGGACTAAGCAGTGAGCTCTATGTGATTATAAATGACAGCTGTGGACTAAGCAGTGAGCTCTCTGTGATTATAAATGACAGCTGTGGACTAAGCAGTGAGCTCTATGTGATTATAAATGACAGCTGTGGACTAAGCAGTGAGCTCTATGTGATTATAAATGACAGCTGTGGACTAAGCAGTGAGCTCTCTGTGATTATAAATGACAGCTGTGGACTAAGCAGTGAGCTCTCTGTGATTATAAATGACAGCTGTGGACTAAGCAGTGAGCTCTATGTGATTATAAATGACAGCTATGGACTAAGCATGACAGCTGTGGACTAAGCAGTGAGATCTATGTGATTATAAATGACAGCTGTGGACTAAGCAGTGAGCTCTATGTGATTATAAATGACTAAGCAGTGAGCTCTATGTGATTATAAATGACAGCTGTGGACTAAGCAGTGAGCTCTATGTGATTATAAATGACAGCTGTGGACTAAGCAGTGAGCTCTATGTGATTATAAATGACAGCTGTGGACTAAGCAGTGAGCTCTATGTGATTATAAATGACTAAGCAGTGAGCTCTATGTGATTATAAATGACAGCTGTGGACTAAGCAGTGAGCTCTATGTGATTATAAATGACAGCTATGGACTAAGCAGTGAGCTCTCTGTGATTATAAATGACAGCTGTGGACTAAGCAGTGAGCTCTATGTGATTATAAATGACAGCTGTGGACTAAGCAGTGAGCTCTATGTGATTATAAATGACAGCTGTGGACTAAGCAGTGAGCTCTATGTGATTATAAATGACAGCTGTGGACTAAGCAGTGAGCTCTATGTGATTATAAATGACAGCTGTGGACTAAGCAGTGAGCTCTATGTGATTATAAATGACAGCTGTGGACTAAGCAGTGAGCTCTCTGTGATTATAAATGACAGCTGTGGACTAAGCAGTGAGCTCTATGTGATTATAAATGACAGCTGTGGACTAAGCAGTGAGCTCTCTGTGATTATAAATGACAGCTGTGGACTAAGCAGTGAGATCTATGTGATTATAAATGACAGCTGTGGACTAAGCAGTGAGATCTATGTGATTATAAATGACAGCTGTGGACTAAGCAGTGAGCTCTATGTGATTATAAATGACTAAGCAGTGAGCTCTATGTGATTATAAATGACAGCTGTGGACTAAGCAGTGAGCTCTATGTGATTATAAATGACAGTTGTGGACTAAGCAGTGAGCTCTATGTGATTATAAATGACAGCTGTGGACTAAGCAGTGAGCTCTATGTGATTATAAATGACAGCTGTGGACTAAGCAGTGAGCTCTAAGTGATTATAAGCAGCCTTACAGATAGGCAACACAATGCGTTCTGGTTTATTCCTCAGCAAATCACAATATTTTACATTTCCAAAGAAAGAAAACATTTGCGTGCAATACATCAGATATTTATTCTTTACTAGAAGTCAATGGATTCAATAATTAAACAATTAATGTGGATACAGGGGAGTGGGAGAGGAAAAAAAAACAAAGGGACATATTAGGCAAGTAATCACAGGGATCATAACATGACATATCTTAGCAATATATACCTTTAAGCAGGAAAACAAAAGTTCTTGCCACCCTTTTTCAAGCACTTAACAGTACTCACTTCCCAAACCAAGCAGGTCCGTACATGTTACCCCTGTTGTAAACATGTCTACCCATCCAATCAAAACTAGCCTTATAGGTAACCAAAGCTGCACTTTGACTGTAGTGGTTAACTTAACAGGAATATGTTGAGTCAGGAACCTCTCTATCAAGTTTTATTTTTGGTATAATTAGGTCCCAACTGTGGGTGCTTGTAGAGTCACTGGTTTTACAAGGAAACAATGTCAAATGTCTGGGACTTTTACAGCTTGAAAAATGAAACAAGTCACCTCACAGCAACGTGTATGCCACAGAGTACAAGGAAAGGTGTGCTGATCAGAATAGTTGAAAGATTTAAAAAATTTACTTTTTTTGTTAGAAATCTTTGGGGACTTTGAAGTTGAGCAATATGCCTGCGTTTGCACATACCAAAGGGAACACTGTATTCAATGGTGGGTCTTATAAGGGAAGAGTACGGTGGTAGGAAGTCTTCTTTGGATCTTTAAGATATTCTCTTGGAAATTACCTGGGCCCGATAAGGATTACCTGACTGTTGTTAAAACATGATCAAAGAAGAGAAAGCAATCTACTTAAGTACCTAAGTCTCTTATGATCACATTTGTCAGGAGAAGAGTAATATTTATAACATACAAGGTAAGAACACGCCTTTCTACCAAATACTACTATGCTGCATTTTCCCCATTTATACAGTTTTTGATGCACAGTATATGGGCATATTCCAGCACTTGCTGGAGCTGTACTGTATTAGTGGATGGAGTGGATAACAGTGCCTATGTTTGTAGTCATCAGCAAACTTGGTCAACCACACTTTGCTGATATTTGCTTGGAAGTCTGCAATGTCTCAGGCTATCATACCAAATTTGCAGAGAGGATAAGATTTGGTCCTCCCCTTGTTAGTTTACACACCACATTGTTCTGGTGCAGTCCACAAAAAACTTCAGAGGTTCCTAGCTCAGTACATCCCCTTATCCCAGAGGTTTCCACTTCACTACATCCCCTCATCCCAGAGGTTTCTCACTCACTACATCCCCTCATCCCCAGAGGTTTCTACCTCACTACATCTGCTTATCCCAGAGGGTTACAGCTTATGACATCCCCTTATCCCAGAGATTTCCAGCTTACGACATCCCCTTATCCAAGAGGTTTCTAGATTACTACATCCCCTTATCCCAGAGGTTTCTAGCTTACTACATACCCTTATCCCAGAGGTTTCCGGCTTACTTTAAAAGTAGTTTCTTATTTTTAATTTCTGCAATATTCACATGGTGCAACATTTTTAGGGACAGTCTCATAAAAACATTTCCTGGCAGTCTTTCAGAGGGTGTCATTAGATATCAAAAATGCCAGGAATATTGAGAATGTCTGGCCTAAAACAAAAGGAACAGACAACCTAAACACTCGTTACTCCTGCAATACAATTAGAAACTACAGATGCACGATGAGCTGGCCACATAGCAGATGTCTGAATCTAGATATCAATGCTGCAATACAACTTCTTGCAGAAAGGAAGAACCAAACACAGATCTGATCATAGGTCTACAAGAGGGGAGCTAACATATCCAGCAACACTGCCAATGAATGTCTAAGTAGCTATTTCCCAGCTGCGGTGGTGGTGCTGCGGTAGCGTTGTCGCCTCACAGTAAGACGCTGTCTGGTTCAATTCTCAGTTAGAGCATCTTCTGCGTGGAGACATGCGTGAATGGGCGTACCTTCGTTGAAGGTTGTGCGTCAGAGCTGGCAACTCGGCATGTAAAAATCTACTGCCAATCATTAGCGGACCGGAGTTCAGCTGTGGCGACCCTTAACCAGGAAAAGCCGAAAGACACAACACAACAGTTAGCTTGCGTCAATAAAGCATATTCCATTTTTAAGTCAACTGTGGACTGCCTACTATGATCATTTTGTAGCACACATTTTACAGGTCAATTTTTATTAAGTGAACTAAGTGCATTACATAATTTAGGAAGTGAAAATCACACTCCACACTGCGAAGTTTCTTCTTGGTTTTTGCATTTCCCAAACACTCTGACCAGAGACATTCCTAAAGAAAGCCAATGCAGAGACTGCAGCTCTAACACTGTAAACTTGTACCGATCTCCAAAAGTTTTCTTCCCACGGTGGTCATAACAGAAGTCAGTAAAATTAACCACATATTTTATACTAATTTTCTACACTGCCTTACTTTCCTGACTGCAACAAAACAGAGAGCTTCTCTGTCTTTCTGAAGACCGAACAAATTTTAGGAAAGTTAGCATATTAGGTAGTGTACATGTTTGAATGTTTTGGCTTTTCTGTGGGGAACAAGGTTAAATCTAATCAAGAGAGAGTGGCAATTTACCATATAAAAGAGAAAGGGGGCTTGAATTTAATAAATCCGGTTGTTTTCTTATCAATTAATCTGTTCTGAGTGCTAATAAATGTCTGAAATAGACGATACTGGGAAATTTGCTATATAAATAATACTAAGACATTTGGATGGTTGGGGTTAAGAAAAGGAAAAGTGTAGAAGAGAAGCAATATGAAAGAAAATTAAAGACCTGGAAATTCATACAGCCGAAATAGAAATGTACAGGAAAGAATGGTATAAAAATTTGCTGATCCTTGGGGAAAAATGTGCGTGTGTGTGTGTGTGTGTGGGGGGGGGGGGGTGCAAGAAAGCAATAAGGAAAAGGCAGGAAAGACAAACTTTTTTGAAGCTTGTGATTTTCTGTGGCATATACTGTTGGATAAACTGCCAGTGGAAAGTAAAATAAAAAAATAAAATGATAGCAATAATGTACAACAGCTGTAATACTGAAAAGGCATCACAATGTTGTTTGGACCGTATAAAGACGTCTATGACTAAATAAAATGATAGCAATCATGTACAACAGCTGTAATACTGAAAAGGCATCACCATGTCCGGACTGTACAAAGACGTCTATGACTAAATAAAATGATAGCAATAATGTACAACAGCTGTAATACTGAAAAGGCATCACCATGTCCGGACTGTACAAAGACGTCTATGACTAAATAAAATGATAGCAATAATGTACAACAGCTGTAATACTGAAAAGGCATCACAATGTTGTTTGGACTGTACAAAGACGTCTATGACTAAATAAAATGATAGCAATAATGTACAACAGCTGTAATACTGAAAAGGCATCACCATGTCCGGACTGTACAAAGACGTCTATGACTAAATAAAATGATAGCAATAATGTACAACAGCTGTAATACTGAAAAGGCATCACAATGTTCGGACTGTACAAAGACGTCTATGACTAAATAAAATGATAGCAGTAATATACAACAGCTGTAATACTGAAAAGACAACACCATGTCCGGACTGTACAAAGACGTCTATGACTAAATAAAATGATAGCAATAATGTACAACAGCTGTAATACTGAAAAGACAACACCATGTCCGGACTGTACAAAGACGTCTATGACTAAATAAAATGATAGCAGTAATATACAACAGCTGTAATACTGAAAAGACAACACCATGTCCGGACTGTACAAAGACGTCTATGACTAAATAAAATGATAGCAGTAATATACAACAGCTGTAATACTGAAAAGACAACACCATGTCCGGACTGTACAAAGACGTCTATGACTAAATACAATGATAGCAATAATGTACAACAGCTGTAATACTGAAAAGGCATCACAATGTTCGGACTGTACAAAGATGTCTATGACTAAATAAAATGATAGCAATAATGTACAACAGCTGTAATACTGAAAAGACAACACCATGTCCGGACTGTACAAAGACGTCTATGACTAAATAAAATGATAGCAGTAATATACAACAGCTGTAATACTGAAAAGACAACACCATGTCCGGACTGTACAAAGACGTCTATGACTAAATAAAATGATAGCAGTAATGTACAACAGCTGTAATACTGAAAAGACAACACCATGTCCGGACTGTACAAAGACGTCTATGACTAAATAAAATGATAGCAATAATGTACAACAGCTGTAATACTGAAAAGGCATCACCATGTCCGGACTGTACAAAGACGTCTATGACTAAATAAAATGATAGCAGTAATGTACAACAGCTGTAATACTGAAAAGGCATCACCATGTCCGGACTGTACAAAGACGTCTATGACTAAATAAAATGATAGCAGTAATGTACAACAGCTGTAATACTGAAAAGACAACACCATGTCCGGACTGTACAAAGACGTCTATGACTAAATAAAATGATAGCAATAATGTACAACAGCTGTAATACTGAAAAGACAACACCATGTCCGGACTGTACAAAGACGTCTATGACTAAATAAAATGATAGCAGTAATGTACAACAGCTGTAATACTGAAAAGGCATCACCATGTCCGGACTGTACAAAGACGTCTATGACTAAATACAATGATAGCAATAATGTACAACAGCTGTAATACTGAAAAGGCATCACAATGTTCGGACTGTACAAAGACGTCTATGACTAAATAAAATGATAAATGTCATAAAACAAAAGGATAGAACGAAGCAGAATTAGTCTCCAATAATGCCAAATTGCGTAAAAAAATGCTCAGAGTTCCAAAAAACATAAAATCATCCAAACCAAACTTCCATCCCATAATATAAACAAATCTTTGACAAAACGACGGTAGAACTTAGCATGGGTCTCAATGATGGGTAGATGAAACAAAATGGACTCCTCCCATTGTGCCAAAAACATATTAGCGTATAACCCATGTTAAGTTCTACCAAAGTTTTGTCGACGATTTGTTTATATTATGGGATGGAAGTTTAGAACAGCTAGATGTACTATTCACTAATATGAACAGTTTAACCGATTTCCTTAGATTTACCATAGATTATTCTGCACATAGAATAGATTTTTCTTGACCTTTATATTGAAAAACTGCCTTGTGGGGTGATTAATACTGGTATATATAGGAAATCCTGTTACGCTAATACATTCTTACTGAGGTCAAGTATGCACCCCTCCTATGTTTTTAAGAATATCATTAGAGGTCAGGGTGTACAGTCCTATAGAATGAATCCCATTGATACGGGTTTTGTTGAAGAATTAGTGAAACTCAGAATGAATCTATTGGAGAGAGGTTATAAGAAGTTTGAAGTTGATGAACAATTATGTAGCATCCCCGTTTTAAGGTCTGACATAGCTGCTCCTTATTTTGGCCCTACAGCCGAAGACTTAAAAACATGTTTTAGGTCTACTTATTCCTCGGTCAAGTTCCCATTTTTTTATACATGTGATCATAGGGAGGTCAGAGGGATTATTAGTAAGCATTGGCCTGTTTTACAAACAGATGAGGGCATAAAAATGGTTGTAGGTGAGCAACCATGTTTCCTATATAGGAACAAGAAGAATTTGAAGAGGCTGCTTTGTTATCCTAAGCACTTGGTATCTGGAGAGATGCATACCACACCATGTGGTAAATGCAATTTCTGCCCTTATATAGACACAAAAGATGAGTTTCTTCATTCAGATTTGAATATCACATTTAAAACGAAAGCGGCAGCTAATTGTATGACCCCACACTTAGTTTATTTAGCTACATGCCAGATTTGTTCATCCTTCTACGTTGGCAAAACCAACAGACCATTCAAGGACAGGATACGTGAGCATATTTACCACATCAAGAAAGGCTCACAATGCAATGTATTAGCTAAACATGTGGTTCAATGTGACACTACACACAATTTTTTGTTTAGAGCACTGGCAGTGATTTATCCTAGTGCACGGGAGGGTGATATTCGGAACTATATGGAGACTATAGAGAGTGATTGGATTACCCGGTTAAGGGCAGATAAAGGGAAGGGATTGAATGAAAGGGCTTCTATTAAGCCCTTTCTTAAGAAGCGCAGGAATAACAAGTGAAAGTTTTTGTGTTTTGCAAGTGGATGTATTTTTAAGCTAATGTATATTTTATTTTTGAGATGTTCATAAGATATATTCATATATGTTTATATATATATTTTTATATATTTTTTGAATATATTTTTGATTATATACTATGGATTAATCCATTAGTTATTTTATTGCTTTTACTGGTTTCTATATTAACAGCTACCTAGGTTGTTTATCAAATGTTCTAGATGGAGTTACTATTAGTGCAAGGTCACTTTAATGCTTTAATAATTGACACTGTTTGATTGGTTGTTTTAAAAACTTGAATGTTATATATAAAGTATTTGGTATTAGGTGAATGTATTTTATGTCTGAAGAAGCTTTTTAAGCGAAAGCGCTAACATTTCTCTGTCCGTATACTCTCTAATAAACATTTGTGTGGATTGAACCATCCACAATTTTTGTACACTTCTGGATTCGTTTTGCTTGGTTTGGATGATTTTATGTTTTTTGGAACTCTGAGCATTTTTTTACGCAATTTGGCAATATCGGAGACTAATTCTGCTTCGTTCTATCCTTTTGTTTTATGACATTTATCATTACATTATTTGGTATAGGGATAGAGTGTTTACCAGACTGTTTGGCAGTTTTCTTTTTTGTTTTATTATAAATAAAATGATAGCAATAATGTACAACGGCTGTAATACTGAAAAGACATCACAATGTTCGGACTGTACAAAGAAGTCTATGACTAAATAAAATGATAGCAGTAATGTACAACAGCTGTAATACTGAAAAGACAACACCATGTCCGGACTGTACAATGACGTCTATGACTAAATACAATGATAGCAATAATGTGCAACAGCTGTAATACTGAAAAGACAACACCATGTCCGGACTGTACAATGACGTCTATGACTAAACACAATGATAGCAATAATGTGCAACAGCTGTAATACTGAAAAGACATCACAATGTTCGGACTGTACAAAGACGTCTATGACTAAATACAATGATAGCAATAATGTGCAACAGCTGTAATACTGAAAAGGCATCACCATGTCCGGACTGTACAAAGATGTCTGACTAAATAAAATGATAGCAATAATGTACAACAGCTGTAATACTGAAAAGGCATCACAATGTTCGGACTGTTACAAAGACGTCTATGACTAAATACAATGATAGCAATAATGTACAACAGCTGTAATACTGAACAGACATCACAATGTCCGGATTGTACAAAGACGTCTATGACTAAATAAAATTATAGCAATAATGTGCAACAGCTGTAATACTGAAAAGACATCATAATGTTCGGACTGTACAAAGATGTCTGACTAAATAAAATGATAGCAATAATGTACAACAGCTGTAATAATGAAAAGGCATCACAATGTTCGGACTGTTACAAAGACGTCTATGACTAAATACAATGATAGCAACAATGTGCAACAGCTGTAATACTGAAAAGGCATCACCATGTCCGGACTGTACAAAGACGTCTATGACTAAATAAAATGATAGCAATAATGTACAACAGCTGTAATACTGAAAAGGCATCACCATGTCCGGACTGTACAAAGACGTCTATGACTAAATAAAATGATAGCAATAATGTACAACAGCTGTAATACTGAAAAGGCATCACAATGTTCGGACTGTGCAAATGTCTATGACTAAAGTACTCAAAAACATTCATGTGGACATGGTTTTGTATGCGAAATAAGGTTGGGAGTGAAAAAATGAACACGGAATAAAACCTTATCCATTGCTATTGGACTTTATGGAAAAGATGTGAACAAACAGCTGCACAACAAAATAAAGATGAGGAAGTAATATGTGACGCAAACAATTGTTATAGTGGAAGAAGGGGTGAAAGGGCGGTGGAATATATTTACAAAAGTCAAAAAAGTATGTCAAGTGATTAATAAGATGCATAAAGTGGTAAAAGTATAACATAATGAATGTGTAAATACAATAAAGCAACCTCTCTTCTGTTGGTGGTCCCTGAAAATGAGGATATGAAGAGAGGCATCCTTAGTGTCTTGTGTCAATGGGACAGGATGAGGGCCTATAAGTGTTAGGACACCATGCAAAGTTAACATGCTGTAAGTCGCAAATTTTTATGAACTTTCAGTCATGGCAAATCTATTACTGGTCTCCAGGTTTCAACCTTTCTTAGAATGAGGAATAATTTTGAATAAAACTCATTTTTTTCCTGCCTAAAGGGGTCAGGTACTATCTTGTAGGGGAAGGACCTCCACCTTTTCTGTGGCTTGAACAGAAATCGAAATTTACAGCTTGTGGAAACTATTTGTAGAACCATTAATCTACGGTTATGTTTGACCAGTGCTGGTAGCTGTCCTCCTCTAATGCTGCAATGAAAGGGGGTGGTCTTAGTTTTGCAGGGTATAGGAGGCAGGAAGATAGTGTCACAGCTACTCCCTTGCTAGGGCCAGTATCCTGGAATCTCCCAGTCCTCAATCCTCCTAGCTGTCACTTTGTGTGGCCTTATGATCATCTCTGTTCTGCCTGAGAATAGTAAAAACATCGAGAACCTTACTGTTTATTATTTGGAAGGGGATAGCTTAGATCCATGTGCAGCAGGGGGAGGGGGATACAGAGAGGTCTGTTTTTCCTCTTCAACTGCTTTTGAGTTGAATGACTGCTCTAATGAAGGCTTTCTTTTTCTTTAACAGGAAGTGTAACACCTGAAGTGAAAGGTTCAGTGAAGGAGGACATAGCAGAAAAGTTCAACTGCTCTTTGCCATGCAGCAATATACCCTTGTGAAATGCCTACAAAATATGCCTGAATCAGAAGTCTGAAGGCTGGATGATCTAAGGAGGGAGCAACACAGGAAGTTCATCTGGCTTGACATTTTTCTTTTCGCTCAAGGTTGAAGAAACTTCCTGGCCAATAGCTACAGGCTCCCGAATAAAAACAAAGAGCAAATGAAGGCATTTCTGTGACTTCTGCTGTGGGACAGCCAACAGTAGGCCAATGGGAACTAAAGTCTGGCTGTGACACAGCCAAAGCTTCTGCTGAGAACCTGGAGGAAATGGAAAGCACTTCATTACTGATGGCAACAAAAGGGAGTGGGAGAACCAGATGCTGAAGAAAAGGTACAAGACTACACACCCCTGAAGATGGCACCCTTTGACCCGCAAAATGCTTGGCTGATGGGGTCTCCTAGCGGGTGGCCTAATGGTTAAGGTGTTTGCCTTACAAACACAAGGTACAGAGTTTGAGTCTCACAAGGGATAACTGGCTAGGCTTAAAATGACTTGCAAGGGTAGTTAGCCTAGTATTAATCTATGAACGTATGAATTAGTAGCAACAGAATGAACAAATGACCTCAATAGTGAAGACTACAAGTTCGTTGTGCTGATGAAAGTAAATTTTCAGGCTGTATGAAACAGTTTTCTTTCTAACAAAGAAAACTAACAAAAAGTGTTACTGCTTAGAAAGATAAAGGTCAAGTGGAATCTGCCAACTGCAAACACACATTTAGTGATCTCTCTCAGCATCAACCATCCTTGAAAAGAACTCCCACATTTTCACAGTCAGAAAGGTTAAAGGCCATAAAACACTCAAGCTACCTATTAAGAAAAGCAGGGAAAAGTCCCCATAATGGAAGATGCTTGGATAACACTAACCAATTATTGAAGGCAGGGATGTGGCAAAAACGATGGACTGCACAGGCTACTTCCTTTGTACATGACATTCACAGTGTAGGAGGGACCAATACTCTGGCCTGGAGAACTGCTGTGCTCTAGACATCTGGTCACACTGATGGTTGTTGTATCCCCAAAGATAATCCCCACCTGTAATGAATCATACTGCAGCAATGATTCCCTAATAAATATGTATGGGAGGCCTAGACTCACCAACTTGGGGGGAAAGAATTACTCTTCATGCCACTTCAGTTCCTGTGGAATCCTGATAAGCCAGGTTTTCCCTTAATCTTGGCTACAGAAGAAGCTAGAGTCAAACATGAGGGTATCTGTCAACAGATTAAAATGGCTGCTAAGAGAATTTTAAGTTTCTAGCCCACTGCCAGATTTGTACATAACTATAAGACACTGTTTTGCATATCATACAATGGCATGTTTGTCAGACTAATGTAGCAGCAGCTCCAGTCAATTCCTTTCCAGATCACAGAGAATGAGAAACACCATTTGCAGTCATGATCTCAGTTTGGAGGAAGCATTTTCTCTGCACTAAGCCGGACACTAACTGGGCTCTAACTTAGCAAAGTATTTAATGTCAGGGGCTGCAAAAGCTTTGGCTGTAGGAAGTGAAAATCCACCCTGAGACAGTGGGTAAATCCATCACTAGAGCTCAGTGATATTAAGCAAACACTGGCAGAAGATCCAGGAAGCAAACTACAATACCATAGTCACTGGCATCGTTCCTCGGTGGAGTACCACCACATGAATTTGGGCAAATGGCTGTCAGGAGGCCCAAGAAACAAAACATCAGTGTTTCCACCTACCTCTGAAATCTCACCAAAGTGCAGAGATGTTATGTCCTCTCACAGCTATGATCCATAGAGGATACCACACAGACGTCTGCCCTATGATGCTCCAATATGTCACACTAAGCTACAGATGGAAACCGACTTCTTTGAAGACCAAGTATATACAGACTGCATGAAAGGTATCCTTCAGAACAAATTCCATAGGAGAGATGACAGAATTGTTGTGTAAGAACTTACCATAACCTTAGATGTCTTTCTCCTCTATATACTGCTGTATTCATGGCATCAGGGAGTTTGCTCTGGTGAACTCTCAAATGTCTGGCAGTTATACAAAAGATAAATGCTACCGCTAGGGTGTGCGTGATGTCCTGCGCCTCTTCTCTGATGTCAGTTGTAAATGGACGTCTGGTATAAAGCGGACGTCAACATGCATCCACCTCAGAACTGAATGCCATCAGAGTCACTGACTCAGGAATTGGTACTCCAGGAGTCAGGAATCAGGCAAGTGCGAGGGGGAAGGCTGGGTGGGAAACTATACAGCAGCTTACAGAAGAGGACACCTAAGGTTACGGTAAGTTCTTATACAAAAATACTATGTCCTTCTATTTATATGCTGCTGTATTCATTACATCATTATGTATGGGAAGGTGGAGCAGAAGCAGTTTACACAAACCCATGGAGGATGGCTCTGGCAAATCCTGCCCTGGCCCTAGAGACCATGTCCAGCTTGTAGTGCCTAGTACAAGTGTGAACAGACGACCATGTAGCTGCTTTGAGGATAGCAGCAGTGTCTAATCCTTTAAGAAATGCCCCAGAAGAGGACATTGCCCTTGTAGAGTGAGCCCTAACTGGGGCTGGGAGAGACTTCCCATAACTAGTGTAACAGAATGAAATAGTTTTAGAAATCCAAGAGGATATGGTTTGCTTGGAAACAGGTTGACCCAGGGCTCTTGAGAGGTAAGAGATGAATAGCCTGTCTGATTTGCATAAGGATTTGGTTTTGGCCAAGTAATACCCAATCTATCTGTGAACGTCTAGGGAATGAAGTATCCCCTCTCGGCCTTGTTTTGTGGAGAGAGGAAAAAGGTTGGCAGGTTTATAGTTTGAAGTTTAAGGACAGCTCATTGACCACTTTGGGCATGAAAGAGGGGTTAGTGCGCAAGCATACCTTGTCCTTGTGGATGTCAGTGAAGGGGGGGGGATCTGCCATAAGGACCTCGAACTCCTAGACTTTTCTGGCTGATGTGCTGGCCACCAGGAGTATAGTCTTGCAGGTGCAGTGTTGGAAGGAGCAGTCTTTGGCTGGTTCGAAGTGTGGGAGTCTCCAGGGTTTGTCTCCAAGTCAAAAGTTAAGATCCCAAGGAGGGGTGGGCTTCCTTGAGGGTCTGAGATGAAGTGCTCCTCTCAAGAGTTTGACTTCTAACCTGGATGCTAGAGGAGGTACTAAGGGCAGGCATGTAGAGGTGACAGACAAATGTACTTGGAGGAATAAGATAATCCAGACTTCATAAGGTCACTCAAATGAAACAAGATCACTGGAGGCTCTACTCTCAGTGGTTGCAGATTATTTTTTGGACACTACAATGAAAATCTCTTCCATTATCACAAGTAGTATTTTCTATTAGTCAGTTTTCTGGCCTCCTACAGAAACTGGAGCATGTCCTCTGAGTATAGTGTCTGAAGGGAATCACTGCCCTACCACCCACAGTGTGAGATACAGTGTGGACAGCTGGGGGGTGTAGGAGTGTTTCCTTATCCTGTGTGAGAAGGTCCATTTCCTGGGGTAACATGTTGTGATTGCCCTTGGCTAAGTGAAATAGAAGAGGGAACCTTGGCCAATAGGGAGTCACTAGCAAAACTCGAGGCTGTTCCTTCTGAATTTTCAGCAGGACTCTGTATGAGACGGAAGGGGGGAAATGCATAGGCATACATCCCCTTCCAGGAAGTTGAGAGAGCATCCAATCTTCAAGGGCTCTGGGTGAGGTACCCTGGAACAGAAGGTTGGGAGCTGTCTGTTCATGGGGGAGGTGAAAAGATCCACATCTGGGAAACCCCATCAATGGACTTGGCCTAGAAACATGTCCCTGATCAGCATCCGTTCGTGAGACAGGGTCATGGTCCTGCTCAATGAATTTGTCATCACATTTTCTTCAGAAGGGATATAGACTGCTTGGAGAAGGATCTGTTTCTTCAGAGGGATTTCCCAAGCTTGCAGTGCTAGTCTGCACAGGAGGTAGGACTTAGCCACCCCCCTCCCCCAGTTGTTAATGTACCACAGCACAGTGGTATTGTCTGTGTACCACCTCAGCCTGCCTGCCTGGACAAAAGTGATCCTTGACATTTTAAGACCAATATCATGGCTCTCATTTCCTTGATACTGATGTACTACTTCTGTTGAGTCTGGGTCTATGTGTTCCTCATTCTCCAGTTTCCTAGGGTTGCACCCCAACCTGTGTCTGAGGCATCAGTGAAGAGATTCTGATTGGGAGGTATGGGCTGTAGAGGCAGGCCATAATTTGTCTGAATTTAAGAGATCCACCATTTGAGTTTCCTGGTCAGACACGGCAGCATGGGAATCATGAATTTCAGTGTGTGCAAGTGCTGTTTCCAGAATGAACTTGGATACCCACTGGAACTTCCTCATGTGGAGACTTGCCAGGGGGACCATGGGAATAGCAGAGGCCAAAAAAAGTAGTTGTGTACCTACCATAAATGTAGATGTTAGAGTGTATTCACTGTTGCAGTCATTGCAATTGGGTTATCCTGCTGGCAGTCAAAAAATGTAGACACAAAACCAGGAATCACCAAAATCCATGGCCACAGTACCCGAATCTCCAGAAAATGTAGTTAAAAACGAACAGGTTAAAAACAGCACGTTTATTTATACGTAGTCCAAATCACACCAAACAATTAACAATAGACCAAGCGCTTTCGCTCGGTTATTACCGAGCTTCTTCAAGGTTGAAATAATCTGTAGTGTAATTAGCCATGTTAAATACTAAATACAAAATCACGACATACCCCCCCCCAATGAATCATCCCTAATCAGTTTTTAAAAATACAGTGTGTATAAACCATCCTTAAATATTAAATGAATCTTCCAATACAAAAACCAGACTCAAAATGTAAATCCAATGATGTCAAAAAATGCAAATGTATACTGTATGACAAAACATATAGGAACATGTAAAAAAATTTTTTTGAAATAGTAATAAAAATAAAAAGTGTAAAAAATAATAATGAAATATTGATAAGGGCAAGAAAATAAATAAATATAACCTCTTCATTACAAATGCAGCAAATGGTTACCAAACTAGGGCATAGAACTAAGCTACAAATACATACAATACTAGTGCGCTTAATGGTAAAATTAAGCAGCCTGTTAGAACCCTTTTTATAATCGTGCCCTTCTTAATTTAAGCACACTATTTATATTCAAAGCATCATTCATACCCGGTGGTCTAACTGCGTCCAGTCTAAGCTGCCAAAAAATTCCCGATACTCCAACCTAGCTTCCCAGTTCCCTCCCCGTGGGTCGGGTGTCACTTGTTCTAAAATTGTAAACTTAATTTGCATGTTTTCACATAGTTGGGAATGCTTAAAAAAGCACTGGTCACTTTACCTTTACTAATATCATATTGATGTTCATAGACTCTTTTTCTAAAAAGCATTTCTGTCTTGCCTACATAAAAACTATGACAATGTAGGCAGATTCCCAAGTATACAACTCCTTTGGTGGCACAGTTAAAATATTGTTTAAACTTGTATCTAAAATTTCTGGAAGGGATAGAAATAACATCTTTGTTCAGCATAAAGGCACATTGGTTACATGAACCACATCTATGGGTACCCGTCTTCATTCTGGTAGATTCATTGTTAACAGCCTTATTTTTCTCAAAGAGTTCCTTCAAGTTCGTTCCTCTTTTTCCAACGAAACTTGGCACCGAGGGGATAAGATGTTTTATGTCTTCATTCACTGATATTACGGGCCAGTACTTTAAAATGACCTGTTTTATTATTTGAGAGTCGGAAGAGTATGTGTATGCAAAACTGTTCTTAAATTTGGAGGTGTTGTTATCTATCACCAACTCCGTACTAGCTGTCCCGGTACCTAATAAAGGGTAATACCTAGATTCCCTATTATCAGTAACTTCCTGGGTCAACCCAATAATCAAGTTGACTGGGTATCCTTTTTCTATAAATAAACCATGGAGTGTGTTAGCTTCCTCCAAAAAATATTCCAAAGTGCTACACATTCTTGAGGCTCTGATAATTTGGCCCTTAACTATCCCTTTCTTCTGGTAAAAAGGGTGCCCACTACAAAAATGGAGGTATGCATTGGAAAAGGTGGTCTTTCTAAAAAGTTTGGAGTGAAAACAACTGTTTACATAATCCTTAATTAGTGTTACGTCCAAATAATGTAAAATGTCTTGGTCAATGTTATAAGTGAATCTAAGAAAGTCGGTACATCCATTAATGTGTTCCAAAAACCCATTCAGGTCATTAATGGAACCGTTCCATAGTAGACAAATGTCATCTAAATATCTGGTATAGTGTGTAATGAACTTCTTCCATGCTGTGCTAAACACAAATTGCTGCTCCCAATGGTAGAGTACACAATTGGCGTAAAGCGAAGCACAGCTTGCTCCCATCGCCACACCTTTCTTTTGGCGAAAAAACTCTCCATTAAAGTAAATAAAATTATTTACTAAAACTGTGTCCATTAAATCCACCACAAGGTTGATGATATTGCTAGCCAACGTACCATCAAGCATGAAGGTTTGCCTAAACCATTCAAGTCCTACTATGTGAGGGATACTTGAAAACAAGTCTATAATGTCAATAGTTACCATGTACAGCTCTGGACTAAACATCTGTCGGTTAATAACTTTTAAAAAGTGCCAGGAGTCTTTGCAAATATGTACAATTGGTGTTAAAACTCTTTTAGCTATACGATCTATAAATTTTGCTAAGGGCTCTGTAATACTGCCTGCCCCAGAAACAATAGGCCTGAATCTGAGGGGGGCCAGACCTTTGTGAGTTTTCGGAATACCAAATATTATTGGTACCCTTGGCTTCATAACATGAAAATAATTATATAGCTGCTCGTTAATGGTGCCTTGCAAGAGGTGGTCATATAAATAATAACTAATTTTGGCATAAGCTAGATTAATTTCATTAAGGGACACCAATTCATATTGTTCAACATCCTGCAACATTCCCTGTAGGGTGAAATCATAGTCTAACTGATACATTAGCACCACGCCCCCTCCTTTGTCAGGTTTCATCACCCGACATTTTTCCTGCTTTAAATTCTCAATCAACTGAAATTCTTCATTACTAAGATTCAAAGGGCATCTGTCTGTCTTCTTTTTACCAGTTCTTCTAATTTCTCTCTCTACCATTTCCTCAAATATCTTAAGGGATGGGTGTGTGTGGGGGGGTTAAAGGTGCTAGTTCTAGTCAGATCTGAGTGGGTACTAGGTTGACCCTTGAAAAATATCGAAAGGTTCAGCTGCCTGATAAACAGTTTAAAATCTATCAATGTATTGGTTGTGTTAAAGGGACTAGATGGGACAAAGGTAAAACCTTTTGAAAATAAAGTAAAATGCTCATCTGTGAGCAGTAAATCAGTAAAGTTGAAAATTGTAAAATTGTCTTTTCTGAAAATAATTTGCTTGGTAGGGGCCTCTTCCATTGTTAATGGTAGAACATTAAACAATGGTTCTACTTCTGTATACGATTCCACCCTTGTTTCTGGTGTCCCATCCCTCTCACTCCCCAGTTGGGAGGATGTTGAAAATCCTGGTAGGACTGTTTCCTGCCCCTCTCAGCAATTCTTTCACTCCTCCTGGGTGGTTCATTGTCAACTCTAACCCCCTTATTGTTACATTCCACCATGTTGTCCCCTTCCACAAACACAGTGTCATAGTTATTTTTCCAACCACCATTTCTATAAATAGGATAGGCTAAGCCCTCCTGATATTCATGCATGTCCCTGTCAAGTTTCTTAATTTTTCTGTTTAAAACTTTTAAACAGTGTTGGTCGATATCATAGTTTCTTTTGACACTTTCAAAGTTGACATCATTAGTAACATTTTGATTAAGAGCAGTCAACTCCTTCAATAAAAGTTCAGCCTTGGATTGATACTCCACAGTCATTAGTTTCAACATCTCTATACCTGCGTTGTTAAATATGTCACATAACTTGTCATACAAGTCGGTCCCTGGATACACACAATTAGGAAATTTAAATAAACGAAGACCTATAGGAACCCTGTTGACCTGTATGCATTTGTTTAAGTAGTCTATCTCCTTTTTAAGTGCGTATAATTTGTCTCTAAATGAATTAAAATTATTCTCAATATTTCTGTTAAAGTTGGAATCTACAGTACCTTGCTGAAAATGAAACTGCTTTTCAGTCCAGGCTCCAAAATTAAAATCCTTATTTGTGTCCTTTGTATTGTCGTCTCTTCTCGGTTTATCACTAGCAACATTTTTAGTGAGGGACGTACCACGTTGCAAATTATCGCGCAAATGATTACCGGAACTGACGTTGTCGGCACTGCCGTTCGTAGCAATTGCTGAAGGAGAGGTGACCCTATTGCGCTTGTCAGAAGGCTGCAACTGGTTGCCAGGCAACCCAGAACTCTGTTCAGCGTTTTTTTCTTTAAGTTGTTTAGTAAGTTCAGTTAACAGGTTCAAAACCTGTGTAAATTCAGCGCGGGTCACCGGAGCGTTGTCAGTGTCTTCTCTCAGTATCGCTGGTGTCTCCATAAAGTTGGTTGGATTCGTTCCTTCAGCCATGGAAAAAAAAATAAACTCTGAATATCAAAAAATGTAGACACAAAACCAGGAATCACCAAAATCCACGGCCACAGTACCCGAATCTCCAGAAAATGTAGTTAAAAACGAATAGGTTAAAAACAGCACGTTTATTTATACGTAGTCCAAATCACACCAAACAGCAATTAACAATAGACCAAGCGCTTTCGCTCGGTTATTACCGAGCTTCTTCAAGGTTGAAATAATCTGTAGTGTAAATTAGCCATGTTAAATACTAAATACAAAATCACATGACATACCCCCCCAATGAATCATCCCTAATCAGTTTTTAAAAATACAGTGTGTATAAACCATCCTTAAATATTAAATGAATCTTCCAATCCAAAAACCAGACTCAAAATGTAAATCCAATGATGTAAAAAAATGGAAATGTAATGCTGGCAGGCTAACCGCAGTCAGCCTGAATTCCAAAGTCCTGGTCCGGCGTCAGTTGCTGTCGCCTCCTCTCTGACGTCAGTGCGCCAGGGGGTATAAAAGATGCAGCCGACACCATTTTCTTCAATTTTTCTTGCCCCAGATGTCAGGTGCCCCCTAAAGGGTAGGCTAAATTATGCCAATAAGCATGCATGCACTAAAGTAAACTTTTCCTTCATCTACAAGTAAATACACCACATAGGTTGTATAGAATAGAGAAGTACAGATAAGTCCCAGCAAAGGAAAGGGGGATGGTGGGAGGGTAACCTGGACTGCAACAGTGAATACACTCTAACATCTACATTTATGGTAGGTACACAACTGTACTATGTTCATCGTGTTTCACTGTTGCAGTCATTACAGTTGGGATGAATCCCAAAGCTAAGGTTGGGAGGCTGGGGCTAAATAGGATTAGGAGAGGCTATGAGGCCCTGCAGAACTGCAGTGGCAAGGCCTGCCCTGGATTTAGAGTAGAGAGGTAAGTGATAGTGTTTTGTAAAAGTGTGCACTGAACTCCAAGTTGCAGCCTCTAAGATGTCTTTGGTTGGTACTCCTCTGAGGAAGGCTGCTGAAGTGGCTGCTGCTCTGGTTGAATGGGGCCTAATGCCCTTAGGCACTGATTTGCCATGCTGTGAATAGCAGAAACGAATGCAGTGGCCTATCTACTTTGAAATAGTCTGCTTTGAGATGGCCTTTCCTTGTGATCCTGCAGCATATGCCACTAGAAGTTGTTCAATCTTTCTGAAAGCTTTGGTTCTGTGCAAGTAGAAGTGTAGCTGCCTGTGAATGTCCAAAGAATGCAGAAGTCTCTCACCCTTATTCTGTGGGTTTGGATAAAAGGTAGGCAAATGAATTGTTTGATTAAGGGCCACACTGGACGCTACCTTCGTCATAAATGTCAGGTTTGTCCTCAGAGAAACCCTGACAGGATGGAAATTGATAAAAGGTTCCACAGCCATGAGTGCCTGTAACTCTGAGACTCGTCTTGCAGAGGTTATTGCTAGGAGCAGAGCTGTTTTTCAGGATAAGAATTTTATATCAGCTATAGAGGCTGGCTCAAAAGGAGGCAGTGTGAGTTTTTCCAAGACATAATTGAGGTCCCATGCAGGTATTGGTGCTCTCCTTGGGGGTCTTATGTTTTTGGCTCCTCTGAGGTACTGCCTTAGTAATGGATGAGAAAAAAATAGGTGGTTCGATATTGTAATGCGCTGAAATGGCAGAGGCATAAATCTTTATTGATGAAAAGGATAGGCCTTTGTCCAGCAACTCAGTTAAGTATTGCAAAATCTGAGGAATATTTGGTACAATCGTGTCAATTCCTTGTGCCTGGTTACAAGCACAGAATCTCTTCCATTTGTCTGCATAGGATTTTCTGGTGCTAGGCCTTCAAAATAACATCCATCACCGCTTTAGAGAGAGGTGTGTTTTGTATTGCTACATTATCCGCCATGCTGCCAGATTTAAGGTCCTGAGTTAGCTGTGCAGGATCGGACTGTTTTGTTGGGTCAATAAGCGAGGAATTTGAGGTAATGTCCAGGCTGGGCACCGAGACAAGTTCTTTAGGATTGGGTACCAGTGCTGGCGGGGCCAGTCTGGGGCAATCAATATCATTTTTGGCTTCTCTTGTCTGACCTTTAGGAGTACCTTGGGGAGGAGAGGCAGTGGAGGAAAGGCATATACTGTTAGGTTTTTCCAGCTGAAAGAGCATCCCACTTTCCATGCTTGCTTGTGATAAATCCCTGTGCAGAATATCTCTGTAGTTGGCAGTTGTGAGGGGAGGCAAATAGGTCTATGTCCGGGCATCCCCAGTTCCTTCTTATCATGCTGAAGACTTGTGGATCCAATTTCCACTCGTGGGGATCCATTAGGTTTCTGCTTAGTTCATCTGCCAGAGTATTTATCTTTCCTGGCAGGAACTGTGCTTGCAGATGTACGTGGTAAGTCAATGCTGTACCCCACAAAGTCATGGCTAATCTGCAGAGGGGTAGGAATGTGTGCCTCCCTGCTTATTTATGTACCACGACTGTAGTATTGTCTGTCTTTATCAATAGTTGTCCTGGATGAAGTAGATCCTTGAAGGCTGTCAGGGCATTCTGAACAGCTAGCATCTCTTTTTGATTGATATGTAGATGCATTTGGCTTGTCGTCCATGTGCCCTGAATACATCTTCCTGCTATATGGGCCCCCCCCCGGCATAATCTGATGCATCTGTTGTTAACGTCTGCCTGGCTGTGGGTAAAGTGAATGGCTGTCCCTTGTTGTGGTGACAGGCCTTTGCCCACCATCGAAACTCCTGTTGCAGGCAGGGAATGAGGGTAATTATTGTTTGCATGCTGTGGCAATGTTGAGTCCAAACACTTTTTAGATACCACTGTAGTTTCCTCATATGCAGTTTTGCATATGGAATTAGCAGAATGCAGGATGCCATGAATCCCAAAGCCTGCAGAATTTTTCTTGCAGACAACTGGGTCTTTGTTGCCAACACTTTGAAATAAGTAGTCAGTTGTCTTTGTTTGTCTGGAGTGAGATAAGCCATTTGGGCAGTTGTATTTAAGCTTGCACCGAGGAATATTATCTCGACAGGGTACTAGTTTTGATTTCTTTTCGTTTACTGTGTACCCTAGGCATGTTAGCAATCTTTTTACAAACCGCAGATGCTGTAGTAGAATGTCCTTGTTCTCTGCTTGAATAAGACAGCTGTCCAAGTAAGGATAAATTTGTATTCCTCTTTGTCTGCAAAATGAAATTACTGGTGCCAGGCATTTTGTGAAGACCCTGGGCTCAGTAGATAAGCCAAAGGGCAATGCAGAGAATTGGTAGTGCATTGAGCCAGCTATAAATCTGAGGTATCTTCTGCAGGATTGTCTGATTGGGACATGCAGGTATGCCTCTTTTAGGTCTAAAGTCACAAGCCAAGCCTTCTTGCCCAGCATGGGCAGAAGCTGCTGCAGAGTCAACATTTTGAATTTCGGAATATCCAGAAATGTGTTTAGAATAGACAGGTCCAGTAATGGTCTCCAGGCTTTGTCCTTTCTGGGCACCAAGAACAGTCTTGAGTAAAATCCTAGTACCTGCTCTTGTGGTACTCTTTGAATGGCCCTCATGTCCATGAGGGATGAAACTTGTTTGTGCCTCTGCCCATTGGTTGTGTGGCAGGTCTGGCATACAGTTTGTCCTTGGCAGGGTGTGAAAGTGGAACCTGTAGCCTTGTGACACTATATTCAAGACCCATTTGTCCTGGGTGATCATGTGCCAGTTTTGTGAAAAAAGTGCTAGTTTCCCCCTAAAGGAGCTGCCAGAAGATAAGTGCTTGGTGCTGGCAGGGGGAAGTCATTGAGGCTGTTTTCTGTATGGCTGTGATTTATCTTCTCCGCTTTTGGAGGTAGAAGCACCCCATTATTTAGACCTGTATGAGCCTTGGGGCTGGGATCTGCCTCTGGGGCGTCTGTATCTGCCTCTTTGTGGCCTGTCTGACACTGGAAAGGACCAATTCTTTGTAGGCCAGTGTCTGCTAAATCTTGGAGGCTGTACCTGTAAGAAATCCTTGACTGTTTGCATAGATTTAGCTTTGTCCTCCATTTTCTTCAACACCTCTTCTGCTTTAACACCAAATAAGGCATCATGCTGTAATGGAGCATCTAATAGTTTTACTTTAACATGATCGGGCAGATTCTGTTCCTTTAACCAAGCATGCCTCCTAATGACAGAACCCGTAACAGCAGCCCTGCAGGAGGCCTCCAGAGAATCAAAACCACATTGCAAAGTATGCTTTCCCACTTGTTCAGCTACATGTAATAAATCCTGCATTTCTTTGTTTTCTGCACATTCAGAATTTGTCAACATTTTCTGTTTAAGCAGTGACATAAGGTATTGCTGATATTTAAGCATATGAAACTGACAATTTAAGGCCCTTACGGCCAAAGTAGCAGAAGTGTAAATCTTTTTTCCCCATCTGTCCAGGGCCCTTGAATCCCTATCAGAGGGGATGGTGTTTTTTTGCAGTGGAAGCCTTGACCCCTTGGGACCATGAGAGAGAGTTTCTGGGGCAGCAGCAGGGTTTTTATAAAGAAATTTGTGTGAATCAGGAACCCTGTAGTATCTGTCTGGCTTAACAGGAGCAGGTGGTAGAGAGTCAGGAGACAGACCAGACTCTGAAAATACATCATTTACAATGTCTAAAACAGGAGGAATAGCAAGGGGCCTGTGCTGAGGTAATAAAAGAAATCTCTGAGCCTTTTCTTAGATTCTGAGTAATCTTGGCTCTCCCAGTGGAAGTGCTCGCTCATAGTATGCAGGGTCTCCCCAAAAGAATAATCCTCAGGAGGAGAGGCTGAAGGGATAGATTTCTTCAGCATCAGAATCCTAGGGAGGAAAAGAGTATTGCTGTTCAGAAGAGGAATCAGAGGAAATGGAAACCTGATCTGAAGATGCATATTCTGTCTCTTGCCTAGGCCTCTTATCAGGAGTGGGATGGGAACCCCTGATCAAAGTAATTAGGTCTTCGGCCATTTTAAGCATCTGTTTTTTAGGCATGGAGGCCTGTCCAGGGGAATGTTGTACTTGTTTTTTTGTCTTTAGAGGTGCTTTAGTCTTTGCCTTTGAAGCTGAAGTCGTTTTCACATATAACTGTGTAGGTCTGAAAACACCCTGGCTCCGGACCCATCTGAGGGAATAGTTTCCGATGGTCCAATACCTTGAGTTTCCAGCGGCTTAGTCGACTCCGCGTGGGAGTCAGAAGCGGCCTGTGGTTCTGAGGTAGCGGGCGTCAGTGGCTGTGAAAGCTCCTCACTGAGAACTAGCAGAAGCCTCGTCGTCGGTTTTGGACCTCGGATGCCTGTCCTTTTTTTTGCGCTTTTTATAAACTCCAGTAGCCGGCTGTTCAGACGGCATTATATAATTAAATCTTCTGCCAAAGTAATGAAAATGCAAAATTGAAGCGACGCTTAATAGTGCGTTGGTTAAATCTAGCACAAAATTGACAACTAGCAATGTCGGGGTCGGGGCCTAGGCAAGGAATACAGTAAGAATGAAAATCCTTATGAGGTATTTGCTTCCCACAAGAAATACAATTATTAACTTTTTCTGACATCGGTCTTGAGCAAGAAAAAAGTTTCCCCAACGGGGTACTTTCGCTTTAATGAAGACTTCGGATCTGAAATTCGAATTTGAAAATCTCAGGAATCTGCTGACCGGCACTTGCGAACTGCTTTTACTTTGGGCACCGTGCGGCAAGAAAGACTGAAGAAAATGGCATCGGATGCATCTTTTATACTCCTGGCACACTGACGTCAGGGAGGAGGTGACAGCAACCGACATCGGACTAGGATTTTGGAATTCAGGCAGACTGCGGGTAGCCTGCAAGCAGGATAACCCAACTGTAATGACTGCAACAGTGAAACACGATGAACATCCATAGGATTCTGAGGAATTCCCTGGCTGGGATGGCTTTGAGGGGGAGGATTCCCTCGAAATAAGATGCGAGTATCAAAATCTTGTCTGGTGGCAGGTAAGCCATCATTTCCTTTGTCAAAATTTCACTCCCTAGTAACACCTGATCTTGGGAGGGTATCAGGGAAGATTTTTTGAGGTTTATGGCAAATCCTAGACCTGATAGTAGGGAGATAATGAAGCGCAGGTGTCACAAGGCTGTTGAACTTGAGGGAGCCTGGATCATTATGTCGTCTAAGTATGGGAAAAGCTGTATTCCTTTTGTTCTGGCAAATGCCATGACTAGGGCCAAACACTTTGTAAATACCCTTGGTGCTGTAGAAAGACCAAAGGATAAAGCACAGAACTGAAAGTGCGCAGACTCTACTGAGAAGCAGAGGTACTTCCTGAAAAGTGGGTGAATGGGTATGTGTAAGTAGGTGTCCTTTATGTGCAAGGACACTATGAAAGCCTGAGGAAGGATTAGGAGCAGGAGAGTAGGAAGAGAAAGCATCCTGAAAGAGGGTAGTCTGAGGAAAGTACTGCGGTTGGATAGGTCCAGGATAGGCCTCCAGGGGGCTTCCTTTCTGGGGACCAAGAAGTCTTGAATAAAATCCTTTTCCTCTTGCCAATGTGGGTACCTCCTGAATGTTTCCTTGAGCAAGAAGTTCTTGCAGGATTGGTGGGAAGAGAGGTATTTGGTCTTGGGGTGGGTGAGGGATACCTTTGTGGGTGGGTGGGGTCTGGCCTCCCAGGTCATGAAATATCCCCATTTTATGACAGGGAGGACCCAGGAGTCCTGGGTAATCTGCTTCCAAGCAGGAAGAGAGGGAGAAGTGCATGGACAGAGGAGTGCCCATGTGTGGAGCCTGGTAGTCACAGACTACCAGGTTTTCCCTGAAAGGGCTGTTTCGAGGGAGGGGTGGCAGAGGCAGGCCTGAGTGGGCCACATTTCCTGTGTTCCCTTCTGGGTTTTGTTTGAGGTCTCTTACCTGGAGCTCTCACAAAAGAAGTTTTTGCTGGGTAATTCCTCTGAAAATGAGGCACTGGCAAGACAAAGATGCGTCTCAGTTCCTGCAGTTCCTTCCCTTTGGTTTGGAGAGCTTTAAAGAGATCAGCAGCTACTGTGCCAAACAGGTGGTTGCTGTCTAGAGGCGCATCCAGGATTTGTAGTCAGGGAGAGGTTGCAGTCTCAGCCGTGAGTACCTCCTGATGACAGAACCTGAGGCAGCAACTCTAGCAAATGCTTCTACACCATCGTAGCTACACTTTATAGAATGTTTTGTGACTTGACTGCAAATCAGAAGGGAAAAGATCCTAGACTTAAGCAGGGGAATCAGGTAGCTTTGCCAATTTAATCATATCCACCATGACAGCCAGGGCATATTTAGCCATGTGTGTCTGATAGCTGATGGCTCTTGCTACCAGGGTGGCAGAAGTGTAAACCTTCTTTCCCAGGCGTTCCATCATCCTGCTCTCTTTATCAGAGGGCAGAAGAGAAGTGGAGGGAAGCAATTTGGAAGTTTTTTCCATGGTCACAGAAATAACTGCAGGATCTGCAGAAGGGGCCTTGTACAGAAAGGTTGCCGCCTCAGGCACCTTATAGAATCTGTCTGGATGCTTGGAGGCTGGGGGCTGAGAATCAGGCTTTTTAGACGCAGCCATGGATGTATCCAGAAATGCAGGATGTACAGGAGGCACTGCTGAAAAGTTAAGAGACTCCATTTGAAGTACTTTATATCTTTTCTGAGTCTCAGTGACTTGGCTGCTATCCCATTTAAAGAAATTTTGCATCTTAGTGATGGTCACACCAAAGGTGAGATCCTCGCCTGGTGAATCTGTGCCACTGGACGACTCCTCTGGGAAGGCATATCCCAGGGGTGAAGCCATTTGTGAGGAGTAGGTGAGGGATTCATCATCATCATCTGATAATCCTCTTCAGCTGAGGGGTCGTCAGGGACTATGCTCTTGGGGGTAGAGGCTGTAGGGGTTGGGCCTTGATTTAAGGCCAGGAAAGCATTGAGCAGGCCTTGGGTAAAGGCCTGCCAATCTGGGAGCTGTTTGATGGTTGGAGAAGACAGAGGTTGTGAAATATACTTGGTTTTCTGTTTTCTCTTCCTATGAGTTTCTGGAAAAGGTTGTGAAATACGGTGGAGGGTAGGAGGGCCTAACTTCGGTCTGCACTCCACGACCTCCAATTCTATATCTTTGTGCACAACAATTTGAGAAACCCCACGCAGTCCCTTGGAAATAATGAGCAGAGGTTCCCCCTTGGCGACCAACTTGGACGCTTGAGTTTCCCTCCAGGATGTGACCTTAGGCAAAGGAAAAGTTTCCTTGAGGCCTTCTGCCAAAGGAAGCTCTGAGGACTCTGGCTTGGACTCCGGGCCTTCACTGGCCTCGAGAGGTATGGCTGGAGTGGAGGTTGCAGCAGTCAGTTCAGGCTTTCTCTTTTTGGCCTGCTTGACTGGGGGCTCTTCTGAGGGTTCCAACATTGGATCCATACGAGTGGTTAAATGTTTAAGTCTTTGGTCCTCAAGGTACAAATTCAAAGCTGCTAAACAGCTTCTAAGATTCACAGATTCATAGATTAGTACTAAGCTAACTGCCCTTACGAGCCATTTTAAGCCTAGCCAATTATCCCTTGTGAGACTCAAACCCTGCACCTTGTGTTTGTAAGGCAAACACCTTAACCATTAGTCCACCACCCTCCCTTTGGGGACAAAGGCCTGACAAATACTACACTTGGTATGGTCGTGTCATCGGCCTAAACAGAATAGGCAGAGCTCATGCAAATCTTTTTGCAGAATTTGCCTTCCACACCTACACTTGCTCTTCCTGACAGGAAACCCAAAACAGTAGCAGGTAAAGAATAGAAAAACCCCTATGATGTACTTATCTAGAGTCCAATAAAGCAACCGGAGCTGGTAGTCACACAGGCAGCAGAAAAGTTCTGAAGTGGATGCGTGCTGATGTCCGCTTTATACCAAGACGTCCATTTACAACAGATGTCAGAGAAGAGGTGCAGGACATCGGGCAAACCCTAGCAGTAGCATTTAACTTTTGTATAACGGCCAGATGTTCGAGAGTTCACCACAGCAAACTCCCTGATGTCATGAATACAGCAACATATGAAAAGGAGGACATCTAATGTTCCACACCAGCCAAACTGGTCACACTTTTCTGGGTGGAAATACAGATGCTAAGGACCACCTAGCATCAGTCTGTTTGTAAAAACTGCTGGAATGTCTCAACCACATTAGTTAAGAATAGTAAGGAAAGGAGTACTCTTGGAATTTTCTTCCAGGAAATGGGAATACCCCCACTAAACCCAACCTGCTGTCACCTGAAGCATAAGGGATTGCAAACACAGGAACTGGTGTCATATGATGGAGGTCTGGTGGAAGTAACATCAAACAGAGAAGCTAATGTGGGAAAGTGCATGGACATTAAAGGGTTTGCCTCTGCACCCATGAAGACAATACTGATAACACCTTACACATCAAATAAAGCATTCATATTTAACACATGGGGTGACCTGAACATCCACAGGGATCTCCAAAATACAACCAGTCAGCCTTCCTCAGTAATGGGAAGGTGAAAGAAGCAGCCTCCCCAGACCAGATTACTATACCAAACTATCACTGAGGAAAATGAGATCACTCAATATGCGCTGACCTCAGATGACCAAGCATGGGAAGGAAGATGCTGACAGCCAAGGATGCAGCAACCATGGCAGCATTACTACCATTATCCTCTGTTAGTAAGCAGCGTTCTTTACCTAGACAGCCTGGCTGAATTTTCCAAGTTTGTTCATAGTTGCCGACACTGTGCTAGACACCCCCCCCCCAAAAAAAAAGACTGGAGTGGGTATGGTCTACCATAATTAATTACAGTTATCAGTCAACTTAGTCATTGGTAACTAAATAAAAGATACAAAGATCTAGAAAAAAAATTAAAGGAACAGTCAGTGAAACAAAAACTGAGCAGCAAAACTTTTGCAAACTAAATATGTATGACACTAAAAAAAAGTTGAGAGAAAATGGAAAGAATATGCACCAATACAGAGCATGCAAAGCACAGACATGCATGCCTATGCCAAGACAGTCCAAGCACAAGACTTGGACTGGTGCTAGAGGGAAGAAGGAAAACAGTTATGCACTCACCACAATATTCCGTATTCTCCATTTTCATTCTTTAGCTGATGGGGCTTGGATCCGAGTCAGCTGCTTCTACCAGATCTGATCCTAGAACTCTCAAGCTCCTCCCTTTTCCCATAATGCCCTGCCAACCTAACATGCCTCAGATCAAGTTTGCTATCCCTAGACATAAAAGGGCAACCTATTACAGAAAACACAAGAAAGAGAAGAAAAGGGAAGCTGGAGTTTAACCAATGAACAGACGTTCCTGTACAACTCTTAGATCTCCCCAGAAACAAAAATAAAGGGTTAGGTGGGTGGGGTGGGGGGTTGAGGAAGAATAAAAATGGATAACAAAGATGGAATGCTATGGTGAATACATAACTATTTGATGATGTCATCTTCATTCACTCCTCAACTGATAGGACAGCATTCCCAGCTACTGAAACCAATGGAAGGATACTCCAAGTACACTGCTGAACCAAAGGCTGCTCCATTCCCGGAAATCAAATCCAACTAGTAGTGAGCAATGAAAGTGTGGGGATTAGCCCAAGATGCAGCTGCAGAAATGTCTTCTAAAGGTGTTCGAGACCATGCCATAGAGCTTGTGGAATGAGATCTGGGAGGTTTTGATAAAGACAACTACAACTTACCACAGGCAAAGTTTATAGTCAACCATCTGGCCAATATAACTTAAGATACTGGATTGCCTGATTTGGTAGGAGAAAAACAAACAAATAATTGGTCAGACTTCCTAAAGTCTGGTTCTATGAAGGTAGAAAAAGTTGTCTATGGACATCCAATTGGTGTAACATGTACTCTCCCTTTTGTTTGAAAAATGAGGAATGAAAACTGGGAGATTAATGACTTGGTTCACATTTGATTCAGAAGCTACATTAGGTAAAAAGGATGGGTTAGTATGCAATGGCACCCTGTTTTTGTGAAACATTAGATAAGGAGGCTTTGAAGACAGAGCCTGGAGTTTAGACACTCTTCTGGCTGATGCAATGGAAAAACATTTTTATTGTGGCCAAGATAAACATTTTAAGTCAGCCTTGGCTGAAGGCTCAAAAGGAGATTGTGTTAAGGCCTGCAGCATTATATTTAAGTCCCAAGGGGGAGTAGGATCTTTTTAATGGAGGTCTAAGCAAAAAGGCTCCCTTGAGAAAGGCCTTGCATAATTTAGAAGAAGCTAATGTAGCATTATTTTTGCCTATATGGAAATTAGCAATGATGGCAGCTAGTTGAACGCAAATAGTTGAAAAGCTAAAAATTCAAGGAATGCTGGTACAGGCGCTAAAAAAGGATCCAGATCTTTGCTAATGGCAAAAAAAATCCTTTCCATTGACTCTTGTAAGTCTTTCTAGTAGAAACTTTAGAAGATAGCAAAATATGACGGACCTGGGAGGACAGCCTTGGCTATCTAGCAATCAGTGGAACTGGAGAAACCATGCTGTCAATTTGAGGCCTGTTGTGCCCTGATGAGTCATGCCTGTCAGGGAAGACAGGAGGTCTGGAGATGGATCCAGAATCCAGGGTGGATGCTGAAGATGAGGCCAGAGGAATGGAAACCAAAAGTGATAAGGCCAAAAGGAGGCAAAGATGATAACTGTGCTCTTCAACCAAACTGCTTTTTGAAGGAACTTTGGAATTAATGGTAAGGGTGGAATGGCATACAGGAGACCAAAGGGCCAATTGTGAACTAGTGCATCTCTTGGTGGCAAAGAACCTGCTGCACTTGCTGCTGAGGGGAGGGGCAAATAGATCGCAGCATGGCTGGCTCCACTGATGGAAAATTCTCTGCCACACTGATGTTGAGAGACCATTTGTGAGGCATCAGAATGGACCTTCTTAGTTTGTCAGCAATCAGACCGGATTTCCCCGGGATGTGCATTATTAGAAAGCGACTGGAAGAGATCACCCACTGCCATACTCTCATAGCTTCTCGACAAAGATGTTAAGTTCTGGTTCCCGCTTGGAAGACAGCTCTCATCTCCAGGACATTGGTGTGTGTATTGGTCTCTTTGGAGGACCATGTACCTTGGAGTGTGCTTCCCAAGTAGTGGTCCCCCCTGCCCGCGCTGGGAGATGCTTGTGGTCACTGTGGCCTGACGAAGGGAAAAAGAAAGGGATGGCCCTTCATGGAGCCAATTTAAATGGATCTACCTTAGAAGATCTTTTGCATGCTTGAGTGACCCTGACTGGTAAGGATAATGGATGAAGAAAAATGGACCACTGAGTCAACAGAGTCCACTGAAAAATTTTCATATGGAATCTGGCCAGTGGAACTAGGGTGATAGCTGCTGCTATGGAGCCAACTGCCTGTAGCTTTAATCGAGCTGGAAGAGATAAACTTGAGACTTGTTGTAACTGACTTATCCCTAGATGAGAACACAACTGGAGCAAGTAGCCACTTACCTGTAGTAGTCAATGCCTGGTTGGGGTACTGAGGAGCTGGTCATATAGATACAGAAACACCTGGAATCTCAGCAGTCTCAAGTGAGCTGCTACCACTGCCGTGCATTTGAACACCCTGGGGTATGTGGTGAGGCCAAAGGGCAGTGTTCTTAACTGGTAGTAGCTGGCTCCCAGCTGGAAGCATAAACATCTCCTGAAGTGCCTATTCATTTTGATGTGATAGCACGTATCTTGAAGATCTACTGAGTGCATCCAATCAAAGTTTTACAACAGAAGCAAAATGGACTGAACTGTGACCACCCGAAACTTTGTATACTGAACAAACTGACTTAAATTGCGGAGATCCAGAAACTGGTTTCCAGTCCTCTGTCTTTTCTGGCACCAAGAATCATCTTTAAGAAGTTCGGGACCCTCTTTGGTCTGAGGGGAATTCTTAGATGACTTTGTCCAGCAGAGTTTTTAATTCTAGGGAAGCTATTTCCCTCTTGACTTAGTGGAACATCAGGGTTTTCTTCACAACTTTGGGGGGGGGGGTGTGCAAGGGAAAATGGTACAGTATAACCTCTGGATATAATCCTCTGCATCATCCAATAATCCTTTGTGATAGTTAGCCAGGTTCTCTGGTGCAGGGAAAACCCACCTCAACTGCCTCCAAAAAGGGACAACTGGGCCTGAGAAAATCTCAAACCCTGGTTCTGTGGACTCTCTGCCGTGAAGACATCTTCCATTCAAGTTCCTCCCTCTGCCCCTGAAGGAAATAGCTTCACGTGAATTCTGGAAAGGACACGGATTTCTTAAACCACATTTTTCTACCACCTCAATGATTCCTAAAAAAGGGCCTTTGCAGGGTAGAAAAACATACTCCCACAGTACACAGGCTCCTTTCTCTCTTGTTCACATCTACAGAGCGTGTCTTTAACCTTTGGGCCAAAGAGAAATCAGTCAAAAGGTGCAATGCTGAACCAAGACTGAAACAGTTCTGCAAAATGACAGAAGTGCACACAGGCATGTCTCCTGATAGCTATGCCTGAACCTGCCGCCCGTGAGGCACCTTTCGCTGCATGGAAGATCAATCTCAGATGCATTTCAGATGGATTGAAGGATAACCAGTTGTGAAGACATTCAGTTTTCACCCTCAGAAGACCTGGACCCAGAGAAAGAGATGTGGTAAATTCCTTGATCAAATTTATTTGCAGTCTTGTAAAAGTGACAAGTAAGTCAACGACCTAAGGGCCAAGGTCACTGACGCACATACACACTTCCCAAATCTGTCCAGAGTGATGGATCAGACATTTTAAAAATTTGAACAGGAGGCTTTGTTGAAAGAACCCAAGTCGAAGCTGAGGACCTATCTGCAGACCTTTTCTGGGACTCCTGCTCTTTAGACAGAGTAGCAGATTTCACTTCCTCTGACTTTTGAGGGGGTTTGAGTCCCAGCCACTAAACAGGAAGATGTACAGTGTAAGAGACCCCACAGAACTAATTTGTTCCTCCGATCTGTCAATGCCCTAGAATTAAACCCTGAACAGATCACAGTGTCAACATCAAGATGTGCTGGACCAAGGCAATACACAGGTTCCCTGTGGGCATCGGAATTTGTAAGCTTGTTCCACTAGTAAAAATTACCTGCAAAGCTATTAGAAAATACGTACTTTTAATTTCTTATTATTTTTAATAAAGAAGGGAGAGAAGTGAGAAACTACCAACAATGGTAGACAGAGAACTCTAAGAGTAGAAAGAGGTATGCCAGAGAAGAACGGGGATATGAAAAATTATTTGACAGTTAACTAAATACCATAAAATATGAGAGGGAGGAAGAATAAAGTCCCTAGTACAAAGCCGACTAACTCGTACTCGAAAATTCCAAGAACCCTCAAATACTCAAGAGCCAGGAATCTGCAGGATACCTAACAGCAGCAAGTGAGGTCGGAAGTATATTACGTTGGAGGGGAGTTCTAGGATCTGCCGACCTGGTAGAAGTGGTGGTCTCAGATCCAAGTCTCTGATCCGAACACATCAGTTGAGGAATGAATAAAAATGACATCAGATCCATTGTTCCCGTGGTTTCAGAATAGAAGCTGGCACTAGTTAGTAGTGCATAACCCAAACACTCTGATTTATTGTTAGTAACCTTCCCTCAAAAGGATACTTTTTAAAGAGGAATATTTTACCTAATGTGTTTGGTGTGCGTGTGTGTGTGTGTGTGTGTGTGTGTGTGTGTGTGTGTGTGTTGGGGGATGGGTAGACAGATGTTAAACATAAGGGTATACAGCATCTTTTTTTATTAAGAGAAATTCCTTAATGTTGAGGACCTTGGTAAGAATTATTACCTTAAAGTGAGCTTTGGTAATTTTAAGAGTGATCATTCTTACTTTGTACCTTATTCTTGAAATCTGTCAGTTCATTCACCCACTCAAGAGTCATGTGGAACAGGAGGTCAAATGTGTACCCAAGAACCTGTGAGGTGCTTTGAAAGAAAACAATGAAGTGAAAGATCCCAAGTTCCTCTTTCAGTCTGTCCATTTAATTCATGTCAAAAGACAATAAATATTTTATCCTATAGATTCTGAGCTTAAACCAAGCCTCTGAAGGTGACTATCTTTCTGAATAAAAGGCTAGCCTCATAATCATTACATTTGAAAAGTGGGTGAATCACTGCGACACCAGTCTGATCCAAGGACCGCAGATCTCTGCTTCCAACAATAGATACATTTACAACTTTTTCAACAATGTTGCTCAAATCCTTTTTAATGGAGCTGGGTCTTTTTCCGTATGATGAAGTTAAAGGAGAGAGACTTTAGTGGGCGTAGTGCAGCCAAGCAAATCCTTAAGTATCAGCTGATAATGGAGATAACAGTGGGAGACCTGTGCTAGAAGGGGGGAGAGAGAGAGAGAGTGTGTGTGTGTGTGTGTGTGTGTGTGTGTGTGTGTGTGTAATGTCTTTGTTAGAGACTTTCAGAGATGACATGTGGCACACCAACAAAAGGTGGAGGACAGCCTTCATACAGGTGAAGGGCACCTACCTCTCAAAAGGTACGGGCTAAGGAAATGCAGTACCTTGTCTTCCACAACAGCATCACATATGGTCCTTTGTCATCTATATAGTGCAGTCTCACTGAAAATTCTGCAAAAATGCACAACTTGCTAATAAGACACAACACCAAACAGAACACTCAACAGTCATGCTTGGTTATATGAACACAAGTACCAGTTAGTGAAAAAACAAAAGTGGTTCTGGAAGCTCTGTTTAGTGATGGAAATAGGTGGCAAAATATGCATTAATTTTTGAAAGAACTTACTTGAAAGGAGAAAAGTTAGACACCATCAGATTAAAACAGCAGTGGAAAGAAATGAAAGTGGAGGGGGCTTTTCACTTATTCATTGGTAACAGGTAATGAATACATGTAGAAGGAAAATTCCTTGAAAGAACTCATCAAAACAAGCCTCAACACAATGGCAGAGATGCTTAAAGAATTAAGCATTGCAGACAGTGCCTCACAGGAACCAGTACGGTTACTAAAGATAGACTATAAACCAAATTAAGCCCGCATAGAAGGTAAATTTAAGATGATGTACAAAACTATCTTTGAGGATATCAGAGCAGACTTTTGCAATGAAACTAACACCAGGTGCACATGCAGTGTACTGACGTTTTCAAAGTCTTTCCTTCCTCATTATGCAGAAATGGAAAAAATGAATAGCACACAACAAATGCACTAACCACTCCACAATTATGACAAAATACCTGAATCAGATGAGTATCAAGAAGCTGGGAGCCCCCCAAACCAGACGCCTGATTTAGAGGTGGTTCATACAGGATGGGGATGTGCTGAGTGTTGGACGTCTGCTGAAAGGCAAGGCCCGACTGTGCTTTGGCCAGATCAGTAGCTTGCACTGCTGAAAAATTGTGCAGAGCTGTACTGGACAGAAGCATGGGTGAAGCCTGGGATAAACTGCTCTGCATGAACGCCTGCTGGGACCTATATACATACAAAAAAAAAAAAAAAGTTAGTTACAATGGTATTTAACTCCACTACTGCATTCATACTAAGAGACAGAAGCTAGCATGCAGAGCTGACAGCACAATCACTGCTCGTATCCTATTTTATGGAATTGTTCCATCAACAGTTGTGGACACAATGGTAAAGAACAGTTGTGTAAAATCTTACCATAACCATAGATGCCCTTCTCTTCCATGTTGCAGTATTCTTGGTGTGGGATTTTCTTCCTCAGGCGACCTGTACGTCGGCTCCTATACAAAAGCTTCAGCTTGGCTGTTGTAGTTGCGTGGGACGTCACACGTAGGGCCATAAACCAGGGACCTTAAGTGTGATGTCTGCAAGCACAGACCTCGGAACTTTAGGCCCAGCAGGAGGAGTAGCCAGTGATATCAGTCATAGGGTCAAGGAGCCATTATGTGGTTACATAGGACTCAGGATAGGGTGTAAACCCCAAGAGACCTGAGGATGTGAGTGAGAGAGAGAGAAAAGGATAAGGGGGGGGGGTTGGTGGGTGGGAACTAATACTGCAACATGGAAGAGAAGGCCATCTATGGTTATGGTAAGACTTTACACAACTGTTGTATGACCTTCTATTCCTATGTTGCAGTATTCTTGGTGCAGGAGAGTACCCCAGCTTAGGTGGAAGGGAGGGTGGAGGTAGAAGAGGCTGATTCCAAACTGCTCGTGCTCTGGAGACACTGTCTAACTTATAGTGTTTGGTGTAAGTATGAATGGTAGACCATGTAGCTGCTTCCAGTATGGAAGCGGTGTCCAAGCCTTTTAAAAAGGCTTTGGAGGCTGCCACTGCCCTGGTGGAGTGAGCTTTGACTCCCTGTGGGAGCTTTTTGCTGTGGTGTGAGTAACAGAGGCAAATGGCTTTCTTAATCCAACATGCGATGGTTTGTTTGGAGTGGCCCTGGGTGGAAGGAAACAGAGTTGATTGGATTTTCTAATGGGTTTTGTTTTCTCATGGTAAAATCTTAGTTGTCTGCGTACATCCAGGGAGTAGAGTATTCTCTCACCATCATTGGTAGGAGAAGGGTAGAAGGTGGGAAGATGAATACATTGGTTTAAGGACAGATCGTGGACCACCTTTGGCATGAAGGAAAGGTTAGTTCTTATGTTACCCTGTTCTTGTGGAAGGTAGTGTATGGGGGGGCAGGCCATTAGGGCCTGTAATTCAGATACCCTTCTAGCTGAAGTTATGGCCACTAGCACGACTGTCTTCTATCTGCACATTTCCAGAGTAGCTGCACTAGCAGGTTCAAATGGAGACTGGGTTAGTTTTTCCAGAATTAAGTTAAGGTCCCAGGGTGGTGGGATGGGCTTTTTTGGTGGTCTAATGTGTAAGATCCCTTTTAAGAACAGTTTCACGTCGAGCCTGGCTAACAGGTGAGGATCTAGTGGCAGGCAGGCTGAGATTGCTGAAAAATGAACTTTAAATGAAGAGTAAGAGTGTCCAACCATTTACTAGCTAATACACACAGGTTCATAGGTAGGTACTAGGCTATCTGCCCAAGGGCATTTATAAACCTAGCCAGAGTGTGTCAGCTTTTGCCGCCCCATTGATTAACTGATCATCTGTCAAGCAGAGCCAATGAAGTGATCCCAGGGGTGTATTTTTTTTTTTATTACCCATCCACTCGTCAAGGTTTCTTCTGAAGAGCGTTAATGAGGGGCTCTGCTGATGTAATCTGGAATTTTGTTCCAAAGCATAGGGGAGTCTCTGACAGGAATCTATCCCTCCAGCATGTTCTATTTATTGTTGTGGCAAGGTTTAGCTCACTAGAGTGCGTGGCTTGCAGTGACTTGGATTTCTTTAGGTGGAGCATGTCCATCAATTCTGAGTTGGACATGGCTTTGTAAGTCAGGCATGAGTAAGCGATATGCCATTGAGTACAACCAGAGTTTTTTCAGTCGGGCTGCATATGACATGTTTGAGGCCAGTAATCCTCTTGGTGAGGTACTTTTGTGTCTTTCCAGCTGTTGGAAGAGTATTGTGAGGTACATCCCAAATGGGGCATTGTACTCTATGATAGGTCCAATGAGTGACGAGTAGAGGGGCACTATAACCTCTATTTCTAGATGCAAACCCTTTAGTAAATAGATGGGCCACATAGAAGGATTTCCTAACTACTTTTGCAATATGATTTTCAAAGGAGAGATTACTACCTGGGTCCCCAGATCTCTTATTACCTCTTCTATATTAAGGGGGGTGCCACCTATGTGGTAATTTGTGGGTGTTTTGTTTTTCCCAAACGGGATGACTATGCATTTTTTTGGCATTTAGCTTGAGGCCATGACTTTGACACCAGGTGTCCTTCCCAGTAAGGCCCTTCTGGAGGAAGTCCGTGTCAGTCGGAGAGTCAATTAAGGCTCCCAGTTTGCAGTCATCGGCGAACTTGGTTAGCCATAGTCCTCCTGCGTTTGCCTGTACTTCTGAGAACTATATGCCGAACAGTAGGGGTCCCAGGACCGAGCCTTACGGGACACCACTTGTGACTGGTTTAGAGTTGGACCCGGAGCCCGTTATTCTTACCGTGTAAGTTCTGTCTGTAAGCCAGTTGGTAACCCATCTCGTGACGTAGGGGTTTACGTTCAGGCTGGTGAGTTTTTCTGCAATACCAGAGTGGGGAATGGTGTCAAAAGCCTTGGCGAGGTCAAGGTAGACTGTGTGAACCACCTTTCCCTCATCTATGGCCTTAGTGACTGTCTCGAAGAAGTCAACCAAGTTTAGTAGGCATGATCTGCCCTTAACAAAGCCGAACTGGGTCAGGTTAAGTGTTTGGAGGTTCCCAATGTCTTTGTTAATGAGTTCCATGATGATGCGCTCCATAGACTTGCAGACCAGGCTAGTCAGGCGTATGGGGCGATAGTTACCAGGGTCAGTTGTGGCCCCTCCTTTGTGGAGAGGAATAACCGTTGCTGTGCGCCATTCTGTGGGCATGTAGCCTGTGGAGAGGCTGAGGTTGAACAGCGTGTTTAAGTGTGTGGGGGGGGGGGGGTTAGTTCGTTCTGTAGTTCATGCAAGACGCAGCCTGGGACATCATCTGGTCCCATTGACGCTGTGTGTTTGGCTTTTGAAAGGGCTGCTTTCGTCTGTGATTTTTTGGGACACTACACTTTTCTGGTATTGTTGTGGGCTCATTTGGAGGTGAGAGAGGGGTGAAGTTTGAACTGAATCTATCTGCCAAGATGTTGGGAATATCAGTAGGCTCAGTATATTTTGTGCTATTTTGCTCTAGTTCAGTGCATATCTGTGAGTTGCCACTTAGATTTTTAACATAGCTAAAGAAGGCTTTGCAGTTATCTTTTGAATCCTTGGCTATTTTTCTTTTGAAGTTAGCCTTAGATGACTTCATGAGGGACCTTAATTTCTTACTGATACTGATCAGGGATGTCTTTCCTTCTTGGGACTGAGAGGAAGAATAAAGGCGGAATGCCAAGAGTTTAGTGACATACGATTCCTTTATGGATCTATTAATTAGGATACTAACTGGGGCAGCTATAACATCAGCAGCAGACTTGAGAAAGGAAGAGGGGATGTCATCAGGTGCATTGGAGCAGGGTTTAAAGTTTGGATAGAAGTCTTTTTATGTAGTTAGTGGAGACATGTTTAAGTTCAAACATAGGGGGGACATTACTTTGGGACTTAGATGAGGTAGAATGCAGGAGAGATGGGTTGTTGGGAAAAGTTTTCGTTAGGTCAGATATTGACTCTACAAAGAAAAAGTTGAATAGTGAGGCTAATTCGAGGTCAGATTTACTTGGGTCCGGACAGGGGTTATTTTTGGAGCCTGGGTTGAGGAGTGAGTTTATGAGTTTGAAAAAAGCCTAGGGTTTTGGGGATGGTTGGACTGGAGCTTAGTGTAGTCGGATTTTTTTGTCTTTGAAGATTTTTTTTTTTGTAAAGTTATGGAGCTGTATATATTGGAGAAGGGTTTCGCAAAGTTTATTCTTTTGGTAAAGCTTCCAGGATTTCTCTCTGATGCATAACTTGTTTTGTTTCGTTGGTTAGCCAAGGGGCAGTTACAGTTTTTATTCTTTTATTCCTTGGTGGAGCTAGGGAATTTAGAGTGTCTATGAAAGTAGAATTAAAGTGGTCTATGGCTTTATTGAGTGGAAGGGTTTTTAGAATGATTCAATTCGTTTGAGATAGTTAGAGAAGGTTTTGCGGTCAAATGTACTAAGGTTGTGGGTCTGAATATATTCATGTTGGAGTGGATGGGAGGTGGTTGCATGGTAAATGAAAGCTGGGAGGCGGTCACTAACAGAGTCAGGGATGGTGCCAGAGTTGGTAATTTTATTTGGATGGGTGACTAAGATCCAGTCAAGAGGGGATCCTGGGGGGTTTTGCTTTATTGGATCTGGTGATGGAGTGGGTTACTTGAGTAAAGTTAAAGAGGTTAATGGGACTGTTGATTTTATTCTAGTCGATGTTTACATCACCTAGCATGCATGCTTCAAGGTTAATTTCAGCTGAGGCCCACTGGAGTATGTTCTTCAAGAATTGAGACGTTATTTCCGCGTGGGATATAAAGGGTGATGATACAGAGGCTTTTGTTGTTATTCATTTTTAATAGCTCGACTGTTAGTCCTGCAGTGGCGAATTTAGGAATGGGGTTTGGTAGGGGAATTAAGGTAAGTCGGTTGGAAAAGATTAACACAACGCCTCTGCCTTTTTTCTTTGGGTGGTCACATCTAAGACTGTGAAATCCAGAGGGTAGGATTTCAGAGCCAGAGATGTGGGGCTTGAGCCAAGTTTCAGAGATGGCTACAATGTCAGGTTGGTTATAACTTAGCCATGCTTGAAACTGAAGTGCTTTGTTGTAGAGACTCTGGGCACTGAGTGTGAAACATTTAAGAGTATTGTAGGGGGATGAAAGGTTAGAGGAAGGGGAGGGTAATTGTTATTTGTGGATGGGTTAGGTCCAGGGTTGGGGTGAATATCTCCAGCTAAGACGAGGATACTGAAGGAAGTTATTTTAGTGTATTTTTGTTTGGATTTAGGGTATTCTGGATGGCCTAGTATTTAAGAGCAAGTGTCTTAGCAGTAGTGGAAATACTTTTAGGAAAGGTGCAGAGGGTTGAGCTGAAACAGAGGGGATATGGAAAAGAAATGATTGTTTGAGGGAGGAGATGGTTTTGTGCGCGAGTATGGTAATGAGTAGAGTGTGGAAGCTGAATGGAGGTATAGGAAGCTGCCATGGTATAAAGGTGTTAGGAGTACTAGGAGGGAGATGGGGGTTCGTAGTGTTAGGAACAGTAGGGAAAGCATGGTTAGAAAAAGGTAGTTTAATAATGGAGGATTTGTAGCTGGAAAGAAGAACGATGAGAGGGGGTAGTGAAAGAGTGAAGTATTTAATTATTGTGGATGAAAGGAGGAGGGGTAAAGAGGGGAGGGCTTTGAATGGATGGTTGTCTTGAGTGGGTGGGGAGTGTCTTGAAATAAAAGGAGTAGTGGGGGTGGGTGGAAATTGGTGCCAAGGTAGGGGAGTGAGCCCGCAGGGCGAAAGGAGCAGGTAGAGCCAAGGAGAAGGAAGAATGCCAGCGAAAAGTTATCAGTGAAGCTGAGAACTAGCTCAGAGGTAAGGAGGCACTGTGTGTGTGAAATTAGAAGGATGCAGAGGGTTGACAGGGGATAGGAGCTGAAAACAGGGCAGTTGGAGTTTAGTAGAATACAGTAAGTATTAATAGGGCTAAAACAGGGCAGTAGTAAATTAACAGAACAGTTACAGTACTTTTGGCTTGGATTAAAAGATAGGTAGTGGTTGAACAATGCCACCTGCTGACTTAACTGAGTAACTACAATGGTAGGCTACGAGGAATCAGAGAAGGGAGAAAGAGCCTAGGAGTGTAAAGGGAGATAAAATCCATAGTAGATTGCTAGCAAATGCATGCAGGGTTAATATACAACAGTGGCAGGTACAGAATATATTTCTATTTTACAACAGAATATATATATTACGTTTAAAGTTGATTCTTGGGGAGGCAGAGTGGTTACAGAAGCACTGCAGGATCCCCTTAGGATGAACTTTACAAAAATAGAAATAAGAATCACAAACCAAAACAATACCGGGTAGTACTGACATGCGAGCAAACTATTGCGGATTCCTACAAAGCAAAGCAGAAAAGCTAAGTCAAAAGATGGTGCCTTTCTACATAAGGATTTTTGATACTTCTGTAATTAACTAGGAGTGGGAGGTGTGCAGGTTCAAGGTGAGGGAGGGGGTAGACACAAAGTAATACAAAGTTGTGAGTCAGAAAAACTGGACTCGGCCAGCTGCTAAAAAGAAATCAGGAAAACCAAGCTAAGTCAATTCTAGGTCAGTGTAGTGCACTATCTTCCTAATAACTACAAATCTTATGCTACTAATCTAGTACAATGTGGTGAAAAGGATCACTACTTATACAGGGAAAAACTGAAGTATGGGCTTGCAGGTACATAGGTAAACTTTTTCCAAGAGAAAGTAGTTTTAAGTAATTGACAAAGGAATACAATAGGAAGAAAAAAATGTGGGGGGGGGCAATAGTGTGCATGTGTACAGTAAAAGGGGAAAGAGTCTTCAGTTTAGAGGACAAATTAAACAGAACTCTAACATACACTAGTGTAGCTGAAAGCACTTTAGTGTTCCACCGACGCAGGGTCCCTTAGTGCAGGGCAAAGTACAGTTTTGTACCTACCATAAATGTAGATGTTCGAAGATCCACATTGCTGCAGTCCTTACACTTGGGTAGTCCGCTGTCCTCGGTCGGCCCGAATATCAAAGTATAAGGCTGACGTCGGTCAAGGCGCATTTGACTGACATCAGGACGTCAGGGTACAAATGCGCATGACCGACGTCATATCCTCAGTCTTTTCTTGCCCCAGATGTCAGAAGACCCTAAAAATAAAGGTCAAAACCAAAAGACAGCAAACAAACAACCAACCACCCTTGCACTAATAATATGTACAATATATACAATATACACAATATTTACAACCCAACCCACACAACCACCTCAAACTACAGAGGGGAAGGAGGGAGGGTAAATTGGACTGCAGCAATGTGGATCTTCGAACATCTACATTTATGGTAGGTACAAAACTGTACTATGTTCTTCATCTCACATTGCTGCAGTCCTTACACTTGGGTAGAATCCCAAAGCAGAGGTAAGGGAGGATGGCCAAACTATAAGGAAGCAGGAGCTGCCAACATGCCCTGCAAAACAGCAGTGGCAAAACCAGCCCTGGATTTAGAGTAAAGTGGTAGGTGATAATGCCTAGAGAAAGTATGCACTGAACTCCAAGTAGCTGCCTCCAGAATATCCTTGGTTGCCACCCCCCTCAAAAAAGCTGTCGAAGTGGCAGTAGCCCTAGTGGAATGAGGCCTAATCCCAGCTGGAATCTCCTTGCCATGATGGGAATAACAGAAAGCAATGCAAAACCCAATCCACTTAGAAATAGTCTGTTTTGACACAGGCTTGCCCTGAGAACTCAAAGCAAAAGAAACAAATAACTGCTGAGACAGCCTGAACCCTTTAGTTCTGTCCAAATAATATCGCAACTGCCTGTGTACATCTAAAGTGTGCAAAATCTTTTCCCCTTTATTTTGGGGATTTGCATAAAAGTAGGCAAATGAATAGTTTGGTTTAAAGCCACACTAGAAACCACTTTAGGCATAAAGGAAGGATTAGTACGTAAAGATACCCTATCCTTATGGAAAATTAAGAAAGGCTCAACCGCCATAAGGGCCTGTAATTCAGAAACCCTTCTTGCAGAAGTAATGGCCAACAAAAAGGCAGTCTTCCATGATAAATATTTCAACTCAGTAGTAGCTGCAGGCTCAAAAGTTTGTAGAGTGAGTTTCTCCAACACAAAATTGAGATCCCAAGCAGGAGTAGGAGCTCTACGTGGGGGTCTTATATTCTTTGCCCCTCTAAGAAATTGCTTGAACAAAGGATGAGAAAACAATGGTGGGTCACAATCATAGTGAGCTGAAATTGCTGCAGCATGAACCTTAATAGAAGAGAAGGACAAACCCTTGTCCAGTAACTCAGTAAGATATTGAAGAGCCACACTTAAATTAGGCTCAGAAACATCAAAATCCTTTGCTGCACTCCAAAATAAAAATCTCTTCCATTTATCTGTGTACACTTTCCTTGTACTAGGCCTTCTAGCTTCCAAAATCACATTCAAAACTTGTTGTGGAAGTTGAGACCCTCTATGGTTCAAAACAGAATATGCCATGCTGTTAGGTGAAGAGAGTGAAGTTTGACATTGAGCAAATGACTGTCCTCCTGGGACAACAGGTGTGGAATCGAAGGCAAAGGCCATGGAGGCTTCCGTACCAGACTTCTCAGTAATGGGTACCAGTGCTGTCGAGGCCAATCTGGAGCTATTAAAATCATCCTTGGCTTGTCCTGTCTGACCTTTAGAAGTAGCTTTGGGAGGAGAGGCAGAGGTGGAAAGGCATACACATGAAGACTGCTCCAATTGAAAGAAAGAGCATCCACTTTCCAAGCTGTGGGATGAAACCTTTTCGTGCAAAACTTTGGCAGCTGATGGTTTAGTGGAGAAGCGAACAGATCTATGTCTGGAGTTCCCCATGACACTGTCAATTTCTGAAATACATGGGGATCCAATTTCCACTCGTGGGGATCCATAATTCTTCTGCTCAACACATCTGCTAAGGAGTTCTGTGCTCCCGGCAGAAACCTTGCCTGAAGATTGAGCTGTAAACTGAGAGCAGTCTCCCACAAAATCATTGCTTGCCTGCATAGAGGATAAGAATGTGTTCCCCCTTGCTTGTTGATGTACCACATGACAGTTGTGTTGTCTGTTAGAATCAACACCTGCCCTGGAAGAAGTAAATCCTTGAAAGCTACTAATGCAAACTGGACTGCTAACATCTCCTTCAGGTTGATATGTAGATGTTGTAGTCTGGCAGGCCACTTGTCTTGTATCCACTTTCCATTTAGATGAGCTCCCCAAGCTTTGTCTGAGGCATCTGTCGTTAAAATCTGACTCGCCTCTGGCCGGGTCACAGAGAGTCCCTTGTTTAGGTGACATTCCTGAGCCCACCACAAAAATTCCTTTTGAATGCAAGGTATTATTTGAATGACAGTGTCCAGATCCTGGCAGTGCTGTGTCCATACATTTTTGAGATACCATTGCAGCTTCCTCATATGCAGTTTGGCATTGGGAAGCACCAGAATACAAGATGCCATGAACCCTAAGGCTTGAAGGACTGTCCTTGCAGTCAGCCCGGACTGATGAGATAGTTGATGGAAGTAAAGGGAAAGATTCTTTTGTTTGTCCGGGGTCAAAAGGCCATCTGGGATGCTGTATTCAGTCTTACACCCAGAAAGCACATTTCCTGAGAGGGTACTAGACTGGACTTTATTTCGCTCACAGAATACCCCAGGCATCTTAGCACTGCTATCACATATTCCAAATGATGAAGAAGCTCTTCCCTTCCTTGAGCCAGAATCAGGCAATCGTCCAAATAAGGATAGATCTGTATTCCTTTTAGCCTGAAGAAAGCTATCACTGGAGCCAGAACTTTCGTGAACACTCTGGGCGCAGTAGATAAGCCAAAGGGCAATGCAGAGAACTGATAGTGAGAAGTCCCAGCTCGAAAACGCAGATACTTCCTGCAACTTAGTCTGATAGGAACATGAAGGTAAGCCTCCTTGAGATCCAAAGTTACCATCCAATGATCTTTGCCCAGCAGAGGTAAAAGCTGTTGTAACGTCAACATTTTGAACTTGGGAATGTCCAGATAAGTGTTGAGTACAGACAAATCCAAAATTGGTCTCCACGTGTTCCCCTTCTTTGGTACTAGGAACAGGCGAGAATAAAATCCTAGGCCCACTTCTGGCATAGGAACCGGCTGTATGGCCCCTAGTTGGAGTAACAGAGAAATTTGCTTGTGAGCCTCTATTCTTTGTTGAGGAGGAACGTCTGGCATGCCTCTGAAAGGAGGCAAGGTATGGAAATAAAACCTGTAACCGTGGTGTATGATATCCAATACCCATCTATCTTGGGTAATTAAACTCCAATTTTCTTTGAAAAGTGCCAACCTTCCTCCCAAAGGTGCTGCCAGACGAGAAGGCTCTGGCAGCTGAAAAGGTAGGTCATTGGGTCTGTTTACAAAAGGACTGACCCCTGCCCTCACCTGAAGACTGTGCAGGAGAACTCCCTGTTCTAGGCCTGAAAGAGCCCTGAGCTCTGCCCCTACCACGTCTAGATCTACCCCTAGACTGGGAATCATAAGAAGGATACGTCCACCCCTTAGTAGGCCAATTTCTACTAAACTTTGGAGGCTGAACCTGCAAAAAATCTTTAACAGTCTGCATAGACTTAGCCTTGTCTTCCATTTTCTTTAAAATTGCCTCAACAGGAGAACCAAACAACACATCAGATTGTAAAGGAGCATCTAAAATCCTTGATTTAACATGGTCAGATAAATTTTGATCCCTCAGCCAGGCGTGCCTGCGAAGAACTGACCCAGTGGCAGCCACCCTAGACGAGGCCTGTACAGCATCAAAACCACATTGCAAAGAATGCTTACCCACCTGTTCAGAAACATGTACTAAATCTTGTAACTCTTTACAATCAATACCTTCCGCCAGAGCATCAACCTTAGACTTCAATTGTGAAAGGAGATAGTTTTGGTATTTCAACATGTGAAACTGGCAATTCAATGCCCTCATAGCTAGAGTGGAAGAAGTATAAACTTTCTTTCCCCATCTATCCAAGGCCCTGGCCTCTATCTGCAGGAACCGGATTCTTGACAACAGAAGCCTTAACACCTTTAGGCCCCTGGCTAACAGTTTCTGGGTCTGCCCTAGGACTCTTAAAAAGATACTTATGAGCTTCAGGCGCCCTGTAATACCTATCCGGTTTAACAGGAGCAGGAGGCAAAGAATCAGGATTAAGAGAAGCCTCTGTAAAAACATTTTCCACTACATCGAAAACAGGAGGTATAGCCAAAGGCCTATGCTGGGGTAAAAACAAAAATTCCCTAAGCCTTTTCCTGGAATCAGAGAAGTCCTGACCTTCCCACTTAAAATGCTCCCTCATGGAATGAAGAGTTTCTGAAAAAGAAAAATCCTCAGGAGGAGAAGCAGAAGGAGTAGAATCATCCACATCAGAATCAGAATAAGGAGAGTACTCCTGCAAGTCTTCAGCCAAGACTCTGAAACATCGAAGCCTGCTCAAAACTCCCTAGCTCAGGCTCCACCCTAGGTCTCTTATCAGGAGGGGGCAAAGAACCCCTAATCAAAGTAATCAAATCTTCTGCCATTTTAAGCATATGCTTCTTGGGCACAGTTCCAGAAGAACTAGGGGAGACACCAACTGAAGCTAAACCTGGCCTGCCTCTGGGAGAAGCCTTGGAAACAGAAGGAGAGGGCCTAACCACCCTAGGCAGGGAGGGGAGTATAGTAACCTGAGAAGCCCCATCACCCTGACCTGCCTCCTGAGAGGCCACATCCTGCAATAGCAAAGTCTCTCCCTGGGAACCCAAAGAAACCTCCGGTGGAACCACCGGCTCCACCGACACCTCTAAAGAACCGGCGTCCGGTACGGACGGTTCCTCTAGCCTAGGCTTAACTGCTTTGTCCTTGCGCTTCTTCGAAGAAGCGGGCGTCGGAGCATCCGACGGCATTTTATAATTGCACCGCTTCCCGAAGACTAACCTGGCACAATCTAATCTCCTCTTTATAGTGCGCTTATTGAATCTAGCACAAGAGCGACACCCAACAACGTCGTGCTCAGGCCCTAAACAAGGAATACACAAAGTATGACAGTCTCTATGCGGTATCTGTTTCCCACAAGAAATACAATTATTCACTTTTTCTGACATCCGTTAAACCACTGAGGCAAGAAAAAACCAAAATATTCCCCAACGGGGTACTTAGCCAACTTTGACTCGGTCTGAAACTCCGGAATCGAAAAATTTCAGAACGCCAACCGGCACTTGCAATACTGCTTCTGCATCGGACCATGTGGCAAAAAAGACTGAGGATATGACGTCGGTCATGCGCATTTGTACCCTGACGTCCTGATGTCAGTCAAATGCGCCTTGACCGACGTCAGCCTTATACTTTGATATTCGGGCCGACCGAGGACAGCGGACTACCCAAGTGTAAGGACTGCAGCAATGTGAGATGAAGAACATCAAGACAGCCTTGGGTTGACTGGAGGTTGGCCAAGACACACGACGAAACTTTTGCCGAGGGGAACTAGTGTAGATGAAAGCACTTAAGGAAGAATACCATAAGGGAGAATACCACAGTTCATGGAGAAGACAGGGAGGAGGAGGAAGGAGCAGAAGCTCACTCTAGAAAGCCATGAAAAAATGGCTCTAGCAAAACCCACCGTGGATATGGAAATGCTATCCAACTTATGTTTAGTGAAAGTGTGAATAGAAGTCCAAGTGGCTGCTTCCAAAACAGTAAGTAGCACCCAAACCCTTGAAAAAGGCACCAGAAGAGGCTACAGCTCTAGTGGAGTGAGTAGAAAGACTCTTTCCATGAAAAATAAAATTAAACTGCCTTAGAAATCCAAGTAGAAATTGTGGGCTTGGAAACGGGCCTTCCCAAAGCCCCAGGATAGAGAGAGAGACAAAGTTGATCAGACTTCCTGATCGCCTTAGTTTTGTCCAAATAAAATCTAAGCTGTGTATGCATATCCAATGTACAGTACAATGAAAGTATTTGCCCCCTTCCTGATTTATTTTTTTGCATGTTTGTCACACAAATGTTTCAGATCAAACTAATTTAAATATTAGACAAAGATAACCCAAGTAAACACAAAATGCAGTTTTTAAGTGATTTTATTAAGGGAAAAAAATATCCAAACCTACAGGGTCCTATGTGAAAAAATAATCCACCCCTGTTAAATCATGAAGTAACTGTGGTTAATCACATTTTTGGGAAAGCTGGATTTCACTAGTCACACCCAGGCCCAATTACTGCCAGACCTGCTGAATCAAGAGATCACTTAAATAGAACCTGTCAGACAAAGTGAAGTAGCCCAAAAGATTGCAAAAAGGAAGATATCATGCCACAATCTAAAGAAATTCTGGAACAGATGAGAAAAAAGAAGTCATGTACTCACAATAACGTTCCATCTAAATTTTTCTGCAGCCAGTGGGTATTCAGATCCATATCAGATCTGAGCCGGCAACTTTTTTTCTAGCATCTGCTCCAAGCTCCTTCCCCTACCCATAATGCACTACAATCTGCTACCTGCCCTCAGATAGAGTTTGTTGCAACTAAATACATTAGCAACTCAGCCCAATGAACCAAACCTGTACATGGACATGACAAGGACCGGGGGACGGAGGTTGCAGAAAAATAAAGTATAACTACTCAGATGGAACGTTATGGTGAGTACATGAAGTAGTTAACTTTATTTTATCTGCAACCTGTGAGACAAAGTCCCCAGCTACTCCAATCCTAGGAGGCCCTTATGGAAGGATATTCCTGAGCACCACAGAGCCAAAGGATGCTCTATCTCTAGAAATCAGGTCTAACTGATAATGGGAAATGAAGGTATGTGAATTGGCCCAGGTTGCTGCTGCACAAATGTCATTTAAAGGAACCCTAGACCAAAAGGCAGCAGAAGTCGCCATGGACCTGGTAGAGTGAGCTTTAAAATAGAAATAGTGATCCATCTAGCCAAAGATACCTTAGAAATAGCTTTTCCCAAAAAGACTTTGGAAAAGGAAACAACTGGTCAGACTTGCAGAATGATTTTGTTCTATGAAGATAGAAGTGAAGTTATCTATGAACATCTCTAACAAATGAAGTTTGTATTCACCCTTGTTTTGGAAATTAGGAAAGAAAACAGGCAGATTAATGGACTAGTTTATGTTTGCTTCAGATGCCACTTTAGGTAAGAAAGAAGGATTAGTACAGAGGGAGACCCTATCCTTATGGAAGGCTAAATAAGGAGGCACGGCAGACAGAGTCTGAAGCTCAGAAACCCTCCTAGCAGATGTAATGGTGACTAGGAAAGCTGTCTTCCAGGATAAAAATTTCAAACCCACCGAAGCTGCAGGTTCAAACGGGGGAGCAACCAATGCCTGTAGGACAAAGGTAAGGTCCCAAGGGGGAACTGAATCCTTGACAGGAGGGCGCAAAAGAAAAGTGCCTTTAAGAAAAGCCTTACACAACCTAGAAGAGGGTAAGGCGATGTTGTCTTCACCAACATGAAGATTAGAAATGGCTGCCAATTGTACTTTCACTGTGGAGGAGCTAGCTCCTTGCTGAAAAATACCAGATAAGAAATTCAACACCGCTGGAACAGGGGTTGTAAAAGGATCTAGATTTCTCTGAGGCCCAAATGGAAAAACGGTTCCATTTACTGCAATAAAGTTTCCTAGTGGAATCTTTAAGAGAAGCCACCAGTATGGATTTTACAGGGGATGAAAGACCGGGAGCCCTGGCAATCAAAGGAACTGGAGCAACCAAGCTGTCAGCTTGAGGCTGCCCAGGTTGGGCAGGCGAACACCCAAAGGATGGGAGATTAGATCCGGGCAGGGATACAGAATCCATGGAGGAGCTACGAGATGAGACCAAAGGAATGGGAACCTAACCTGGCGAGGCCAGAAAGGGACAATAAGGATAACTTTACACTGCAGTCAGCAAGCTTTCTGAAGAAACTTCGGAATACGTGGCAATGGTGGGTAAGCATACAGAAGCCTGGGGGGCCAAGCATGGACTAGAGAGTCTCTGGGGGCATCCCCTGGTGAGGGAATCAGAGCGAAGAACTCACTGCACTTCATGCTGGAAGGAGATGCGAAGAGATTGCAGCAAGGCTGACCCCATGCAAGGAATATCTCCTCCAATACTAACTGTTTCAGAGACCACTTGTATGGCATCAGAATAGCCCGACAATCTGTCCGCTAAAATTTTGCGGCGCCCCAGGATGTGCATTGCTATCAGAAACCGAGCTGTAGAAATCGCCCACTCCCACACACTCATGGCCTCGCGACACAGGGGGTAGGATTTGGTTCCTCTCTGCTTGTTGATATACCAGACAACTGACATGCCTGACTGAATTGCAATCAATCCGAGAGGGAGGACAGTGTGAAAGGCTTCCAACGCTAAATGCACTGCCCTCATCTCTAGAACATTTATATGCAACTTGGTCTCTGTCTGGGACCACGTGCCTTGGACTGTCCTTCCCAAACAGTGTTCCCCCCACCCGAGTTGGGAGGCGTCCGTGGTCACTGTGGCTTGGACTGGAGATGACGCGAAGGGGCATCCTTCTATAACCTCCGGTGAATTTAACCACCAAAGAAGGGACGTCCTGCAGAAGTGACTGATCCTGATTGGAAATTCCATGGGCAGGTCTAGCCAAGACGACTGAACAGCCAGAGTCCATTGAAGAATATGCATATGAAGGCTCGCACAAGGGAGAATCGATATAGAGGCAGCCAAGGAGCCCAGTACCTGGAGAACCTCGCTCGCCTTTGGAGACTTGAAGTTCGCTATTTGAGCTATGTGGCACCTGAGGTGTAAGATCCTGTCTGGAGTTAAAAATACTTTCATTTGTAAAGTGTCTAGCCGTGCCCCGATGAAGTCTAAACTTGTTCTGGTTGCAACTGGGATTTTTGAACATAGACAGTAATCCCCAATAGATCTGCCAACCGAATGAAGTAGTCTCGGGCCAGACAAAGCAGATGCTTGTTGGGTGCAGCAAAGAGCCAGTCGTCCAGGTAAGGAAATACCTGAATACCCTGAAGCCTCAGGTGAGGCACTACAACTGCCATTACCTTGAACACCCTGGGGGCGGTGGTGAGACCGAAGGGTAGGGCTCTGAACTGAAAGTGACTGGCTCCCAGCCAGAAGCGCAGAAACCTCCTAGAGCTTCTGTGGATCTTGATGTGGTAGTAAGCATCCTGGAGGTCTAACGAGCACATCCAGTCGCACTATCGGAAATAAGGTAGAATAGATTGTAGAGTGACCATCCAGAACTTCTGTTTGGTGACACACAAGTTCAAAGTTGACAGGTCTAGAATGGGCCTGAGGTCCCACGTCTTTTTTGGCACTAAAAAGAACCTTGAGTAAACGCCTGATCCGGACTGGTCTGGGGGGAACCTGTTCGATGGATCATTTGAGAAGCAGCTTTGAAACCTCCAGAGCTGCGGCCTCCCTGTGAGTGGATGGAACATCTGGGAGGTGTTTTAGAACATTTGGAGGGGCAACAAATGGGATAGTGTAACCTCTGGAGATCATCTGTAACACATCTGTTGTTATGGACTCCCATGCCGTTGGGTGTAAGGACAATCTCCCTCCGACTGCTCCAGAGTAGGACAGCCGGGCAACCACTCAGGGCTGCTGAGTGGGTCTATCAGAAAAAGGTTACTTAGACCAAAAATTCCTAGGACCCCCTCTGCCTCTGGTGGAATAGTTGTCCTGAGAATCCCGGGAAAACTGAGATTTTTGGAATCGCATCTTCTTTTGCCCACTGATTCCTAGAGAAGGACCACTGAGGATTAGAGAAGCAGATCCCGATGGCAGACAAAGTCTTCCCGTCTTTTTCGCTCTGGACAAGTGTGTCACGTACTGTCTTCCTGAAAAGGGAAGAACCGTCGTAGTGAGTATTAATAAACGACGCCTTGAAAGGTCCACGAACTAACAACCTGAGAGAGGCGTGATGCCTCATGGCTATGCCTGTCCCGGCTGCCCTAGCTGCTCCCTTCTGTGGCATGGGAAAGGAGCTGCATAGACGTGTTCGATACTGACTTCAGAGTCAACATTTTCGCAGAGAACAGCTGTTTGTCCTGCGGCGATAAGGACTCTGGGGGAGACTCAGCAAATTCCAATACAAGGTCTCGCTGAAGCCGGATCACATATGCCAAACAGTTCAGAACACGGATTGAAAATGTCACTGAGGAATAAACGCACTTCCCAAACCTATCCCCCGACCTGGACTCCTTGTCTGGAGGGTGGACTGAAGAACTCTCCTGCGCTAGTTCCTTCTTGGTGGCTGCTGCGACCAACATAGCGTCAACTGGGGCTCCTTTTGACCAAGGTTGTCTGTCAGTAGCAGGAGATAAAATCTTGTCGGGGCATTTGGGGATGGGCTTTATGGTGTCAGGCTCCTACCATGCCCGCGTGGTGATAAGGTCCACCAAGGGGTCCACAGGCGGAGACACCCAGGAAGTAGATGGGCCTGTGCCAAAGGCCTCCAGGAACACCGACTCATCCACAGAAGGTTTTGGGGCTGACCAACCTCCCCTCTGATGGAGGATCGCCATGATGTCTCCGAAGGAGACGTCATTGGGAGGTGACTTGGGGGAACCTTCCCCTTCCTCTAAGTCAGTGTCCGTAGTGAGGGACTCAGGGAAGTCCAAGTGCCTCCTTTTGCACTTGCGCTTACAGTGGCCCTCTTCAGTGGGACTCTCTGAAGAGGACTCATGAGGCGCAGTGGGTTCCTCAGGGGGAATAACCTGGGGCTCCTCTGGCACAGGCTGTCCTCGAGACAGGATGAAGGGAGTAGTCGCCAAATCCAGAGGGGGTCTGGGTGGAATCTGAGGGAAGGGGCTGGGATCTCAACTACTAGGAGAGAACCCTCTCCACCACTTCGAAGGCCGAAGGAGAGCGTACCTCCTTGGCACCCAGCATAGAGGAAGCGCTCCCAGGATACGAAGCAGGGACCGGAGCCGAAGCAAGGGTAGCCTGAGGTCCGAGGAAACTGGTCGGATCTGAAATAGGCAGAGCTGAAAAATCCATTCCCTTGGGTCCGACTCTCTGTCCGCGGCTCCAAGAGTCATTCAGCTCCGAACTAGTCGAATCCGAGGAGCTCAAGGTAACAGCCTGAATCGAGGTTGGGGGAACCGTCGGCACCGAGCTACCATCTCCAAAAAATCTCGGATCCAAGAACCCCGAAGCCAACGTACAGATCGGGGAAGGAGAGATGGGGTGGAAAAAAGGGATGGAGCCCCCCCCCCCTCCAGAGGGAGAGGGGCCTGGCAAGACTCCCATCTGTATTTGGGTCTGAATGAATCTCCGCATCATCCTGTCCATGTCTAAGTCTGATAAGCTCCGAGTTGATCGTGAAGAAGCCACTGACTCGGATCTGGCTGGTCTGCGCTGTAAGGGCGAGGAAGGCCTCAGATCCGAAGGCTCCAGTGGCTCTGGTGAAAAACTAGGAGACCGGAGCCATGGAGAAACTGGCCTCAGGGACTTAGAAGGGGGACTAAGGAAGAGCTCCCTGCCCAGGGATCTCTAGCGAGGTCTATCCCTTTTCTTGTCCCTGTCCTCCTTGCACCTTTCTCTGTCCTTTTCTTTATCCGCTACACTGACTGTAGCTTTTTCCTTGCGTGATCCAGCACCAGAAGAAGTGGGAGTTTGAGCCCCTGTCTGGGTGGGAGTAATGGGTACCGAGGCCGAAGGCAAACTCCAGCATAGATGCAGGGAGAAGGCCTTTGGCTACCAATTTGGCCTTCCGATCCCTGAGGGCGCTAGGGTTGCACCCAGTGCAGACTGAACACTGAGTCGACAAATGGGACACACCCAAACAAATTACACACAGTGTGTGACCATCAGCAGGTGAGAGCTGATTTTGGCTGATCAGCTATGGTCCTGCACCAAACAACACTTCCTACAAAGATCACCACACACAAACACACGTAGGGGAATGGCATGCCTAACAACTACTCTACAGAGTTTTATAATAAAAACTTTTTTTTTTTGATTTAACTAAAAGACGAACAAGCGATATACTACTGGGGGAGGAAGGGAAACAACACAGACAAACTAAAGACAAAGAATTTTTAAACTTACTATCCCTGAGCTCAGAGCAAAGGAGACCACGATGCTCAGTATGGCATGGCAAACTAGATCTGAGGGAAGATAGGAGATGGTAGTGCATTATGGAAAGGGGGAGAAGCTCGGAGCAGATGCTAGAAAAAAGTTGCCAGCTTGGATTGAATATGGATCCGAATACCCACAGGTTGTAAATAAAATGAAGTTAACTACTTCAGATCAAAGGTAATTGACATCTATCAGTCTGGAAAAGGTTACAAAGCCATTTCTAAAGCTTTGGGACTCCTGCAAACCATGATGGCAGCCATTATCCAACAAATGGAGAAAACATGGAACAGTGGTGAACCGTCCAAGGAGTGGCCGGCCTACAAAAATTACCCCAAGAGCGCAGCGAAAACTCATCCAAGGGGTCACAAAAGAACCCAGAACAACATCTAGAGAACTGCAGGCCTGACTTGCCTCACTTAAGGTCAGTGTTCATGACTCAACCATAAGAAAGAGACTGGGCAAAAATGGCAGAGTTCCAAGGTGAAAACCACTGCTGACCAAAAAGAACATAAAGGTTCATCTCACTTTTGCCAAAAAACATCTTGATGATCCAAGACTTTTGGGAAAATATTCTATGGACTGACAAAACAAAAGTTGAACTTTTTGGGAGGTGTGCATCCAGTTACATCTGCCGTAAAAGTAAAGTACAGTTTTGTACCTAACATAAATGTAGATGTTCGAGTGTTCATACTGCTGCAGTCATTACACTTGGGTTATCCTGCCATCAGGCGGTCCCGCAGTCGGCCAGAGTTCCAAAGTCTTGGTCCAGCGTCAGTTGCCGTCGCTTCTTCCCTGACGTCAGTGCGCCAGGGGTATACAAGATGCATCCAACGCCATTTTATTCAGTTTTTCTTGCCCCAGATGTCAGGTGCCCACAAGTAGGTAGGCAATACATATTGCTAATAAAAAGTATACATATAAAATAAAAACAATACCTTCAGTTACAAGCAATTACACCACAAAGGTTGTATAGGATAGAAAGGTATAGATAAGTCCAGCTAGTTCAGAGGGGATGGAGGGAGGGTAAAGTACAGTTTTGTACCTACCATAAATGTAGGTGTTTGAGTGTACACCCTGCTGCAGTCATCACACTTGGGTTATCTTGTCGTCAGGCGGTCCCGCAGTCGGCCTGAATTCCAAAGTCTTGATCCGGCATCGGTTGCTGTCACTTCTTCCCTGACGTCAGTGCGCCAGGGGTATATATAATGCATCCGACGCCATTTTCTTCAGTTTTTCTTGCCCCAGATGTCAGGTGCCCCTAAAAAGGTGGTCAGTAAATAGTACCAATCTAAGAAATTTAGCACAAACAACATCCCTCCAGCTATAAGCAAATACATCAGGAAGGTATTGTAAAGATTTAGTCAGTTAGGTCAGAGGGGATGGAGGGAGGGTAACCTGGACTGCAGCAGGGTGTACACTCGAACATCTACATTTATGGTAGGTACAAAACTACTATGTTCATCGTGTTACCCTGCTGCAGTCATCACACTTGGGTAGAATCCCAAAGCTACGGATGAGAGGAGGAGTCAAAGAGGGTTAGAGGAGGCTAGAAGGCCCTGCAGAACTGCAGTGGCGAAGCCAGCTCTAGTCTTAGAGTAAAGTGGCAAGTGGTAGTGTTTGGTGAAGTTGTGTACTGAACTCCAAGTTGCAGCTTCCAAAATATCCTTGGTTGGCACCCCCCTGAGGAAGGCTGTAGATGTAGCTGCTGCCCTGGTAGAGTGGGGCCTTATGTTAGCAGGAACTGGTTTTCCATGATCGGTATAGCAAAAACGAATGCAATGTCCTATCCATTTGGAAATGGTCTGTTTTGATGTAGCCTTTCCTTGCGAAGCTGCAGCATAGGATACAAAGAGCTGGTCAGATTTTCTGAAAACCTTAGTTTTATCCAAGTAGTAACGAAGTTGCCTGTGAATGTCCAAGGAATGCAGGAGTCTTTCTCCTTTGTTCTGTGGTTTTGGAAAGAAGGTGGGTAAGTGGATGGTCTGATTTAAAGCCACACTGGATACCACCTTAGGCATGAAGGAAGGATTAGTTTGTAGAGAAACTCTGTCTTGATGGAGAATGAGGAAAGGTTCCACTGCCATTAGTGCCTGCAGCTCTGAGACTCTTCTGGCTGACGTTACTGCTAGCAGCAGGGCAGTTTTCCATGATATAAACTTTAGATCAGCAGAGAAAGCTGGTTCAAAGGGAGGTAGCGTAAGTTTTTCCAGAACAAAGTTGAGGTCCCAGGTTGGTGTAGGTGCTCTCCTGGGAGGCCTAATGTTTTTTGCCCCTCTGAGGAACTGCCTTAGAAGTGGATGTGAAAATAAGGGTGGATCCGTGTTGTAGTGGGCTGAAATAGCTGATGTGTGGATTTTAATGGATGAAAAAGAAAGTCCTTTGTGCAACATCTCAGTTAAATACTGTAGAATCTGAGGCATGTGAGGCTGAAGGGTATTTTGGCCTTTAGCATGGTTCCAGGCGAAAAACCTTTTCCATTTGTCCGAGTAGGCCTTCCTGGTGCTGGGCCTCCTAGCTTCCAGAATAACATCCATAACTGCTTGAGGAAGAGGAGCTGGCTGGATGCTTAGGTGATTTGCCATGCAGCCAAATTTAAGGTTTTGAGCTGGCTGTGTAGAATCTGATTGTATTGCTGTGTGAGCAAATGGGCAATTTGTGGTAAAATCCAAGCTGGGCCCTGGGCCATATTCCTTAATAGTTGGTACCAGTGCTGGCGTGGCCAGTCTGGGGCTATGAGAATCAGTCGTGGGCTCTCCTTTCTGACTTTCAGAAGCACCTTTGAGAGAAGAGGCAATGGTGGGAAGGCATATACTGTCAGGTTTTTCCAACTGAATGAGAGTGCGTCCACTTTCCAAGCTTGATGGTGAAGTGTCCTTGTACAAAATTTTGTTAGCTGATAGTTTTGGGGGCTAGCAAACAGGTCTATGTCTGGGAGGCCCCATTTTTGAGTTATCATTGCAAATACTTGTGGATCCAGTTTCCACTCGTGGGGATCCATGATGTTTCTGCTGAGGTCGTCTGCCAGTGTGTTCTTTTTTCCTGGCAGGAATTGAGCTTGTAGCTGAACTTGGTAAGCCAGTGCTGTGTTCCACAAGGTCATTGCTTGCCTGCAAAGAGGGTAGGAGTGTGTACCCCCTTGAATGTTTATGTACCACATTACTGTGGTGTTGTCCGTCCTTATTGTAAGTTGTCCTGGATGTAAGAGGTTCTTGAAGACTGTCAAGAGCATTCTGTACAGCTAGCATCTCTTTTTGATTGATGTGCAGATTCCTTTGATCTGCAGTCCATATGCCTTGAACGCATTGTCCTACCATGTGTGCCCCCCAGGCGTAGTCCGATGCATCTGTTGTCATAGTTTGCCTGGCTGGGGGCAAGGTGAAAGGCTGACCCTTGTTGAGGTGACATGCCTGTGACCACCATAGAAACTCTTGTTGAAGGCAGGGAATGAGAGATATCATTGTGTCCAAGCTGTGGCTGTGTTGAGACCATACGCTTTTTAGGTACCACTGTAATTTCTTCATATGCAGCTTTGCAAATGGTATTAGTAGTATGCAAGATGCCATGAAGCCCAAGGCCTGCAGAATTTTTCTTGCAGGGAGTTGGGTCTTTGTTGCCATTGTTTTGAAATATTGAGTCAGTTGTAGTTGTTTGTCTGGCATCAGATAAGCCTTCTGGGCCGTTGTATTCAAGCTGGCACCCAGGAATGTCATATTTTGTGAGGGTACTAGTTTTGATTTCTTTTTGTTTACTGTGTACCCCCAGGCAACTTAGATGGTTTACAAAAGCCAGATGTTGTAAGAGGATGTCCTTGCTTTCTGCTTGGATGAGGCAGTCATCCAGGTATGGGTATATTTGAATTCCTCTGTCTGCAGTATGCAATTACTGGTGCCAGGCATTTTGTGAAGACCCTGGGCGCAGTGGATAAGCCAAAGGGCAGTGCAGAGAATTGGTAATGGGTTGAACCTGCAATGAAACGGAGGTATCTTCTGCAACTTTGTCTGATAGGGACATGCAGGTATGCCTCCTTGAGGTCCAACGTTACTAGCCATGCTTTCTTGCCCAACATGGGAAGAAGCTGCTATAGTGTTAGCATCTTGAATTTGGGTACTTGCAAGAAGGTGTTTAAAATTGAAAGGTCCAGAATTGGTCTCCAGGCATTGTCCTTTCTGGGGACTAGAAAGAGTCTTGAGTAAAATCCGTGGCCTTACTCCCGTGTAGGTACCAGTTGAATGGCTCTCATGTCCATGAGAGTTGTAATTTGTTTTTGTGCCTCTGCCCATTGATTTTGTGGCAGGTTTCGCATTTCTCTTTTCATTGGCAAGGTGTGGAAATGGAATCTGTATCCTCATGAAATTATGTCTAGGACCCATTTGACCTTTGTGACGATGTGCCAGTTGTCTGAAAAAAGTGCTAATTTTCCTCCCAAGGGAGCTGCCAAGAGAGTCTTGCTTGGCCATATGAGGTTTAAGTCATTGTGTTTGCCTTCTAGTAGTTTGGGGCCTGTCTTCTCCTCCCTTCTGTGTTGCAGTGCCCCATTGTCGAGGTTTGTAGTGGGCTTGTGGTTGTCCTCTGCCTCTTGGGCATCTGTATTTACCCCTCTGTGGTCTGTCAGTAGCTGGAAAAGACCAATTTTTTGTTGGCCAATTTCTGCTGAAGCGAGGGGGCTGTACCTGTAGAAAATCTTTGACCGTCTGCATAGATTTTGCCTTATCCTCCATTTTCTTTAAGACTTCTTCTGCTTTAACTCCAAATAGGACATCCTGCTGTAAGGGAGCATCTAGAAGCTTTGCTTTAACATGATCAGTCAGAGTTTCTTCCTTTAACCAAGCATGCCTACGTATGACAGACCCAGTAACAGCTGCTCTGCAGGAAGCCTCCAAAGAATCAAATCCACATTGTAAAGTATGTTTGCCCACCTGTTCAGCTGCATGCAACAGAGCCTGCATTTCTTTCAATTCAGACTGTTGAGGGAGTGTGCTCATTTTTTGTCTTATTTGAGACATTAGAAATTGCTGGTATTTTAGCATTTGAAATTGACAATTTAGTGCTCTCATAAGCTAGAGTGGCTGAGGTGTAAACCTTTTTCCCCCACCTGTCCAGTGCTCTGGAGTCCCTTTCAGAGGGTACAGGATTTTTTGCCATAGAAGCGTTAGCCCCTTTGGGACCCTGGGAGATAGTCTCTGGATCAGCAACAGGGCTTTTATAAAGGAATTTGTGGGAGTCAGGCACTCTATAATATCTGTCTGGTTTGGCTGGAGCAGGAGGCAGAGAATCTGGATTCAAACTAGATTCTAAGTAAACATCATCCATAATGTCTAAAACTGGGGGGATAGCAAGAGGTCTGTGCTGGGGGAGTAAAAGAAACTCTCTGAGCCTTTTCTTTGAGTCAGAGTAGTCCTAACCTTCCCAGTGAAAATGTTTCCTCATGGTGTGTAAAGTTTCCCCAAAGGAGTAGTCTTCAGGAGGAGAAGCTGAGGGAATAGAATCCTCAGCATCAGAATCTTCATAAGGGGAGAAGGAGTAATCTTGTTCCTCAGAGGAGCCTGAGGAAATAGACACTTGATCAGAGGAGGCATAATATTCCTCTTGTCTAGGCCTTTTGTCGGGGGGGGGGGTTGGGAACCCCTGATTAAAGAGATCAAATCTTCAGCCATTTTAAGCATCTGTTTCTTAGGCATAGGGCCTTGAACTGGAGACTGAATTGCAGTCTTTTTTGGTTTAATAGGAGTCTTAAGCTTAGGATACGTTTTTATGGTGAGCGTCGTCAGTCTGAAGACACCTTCAGAAACCGAAGGTGTTTCTGCAGCACCGACATCTCTTTCTGCAGTGTCGTCGGTGGGGGCTAAAGAAAATGGCTGCGTCGGCCTAGCACTCTCCGCCAAAGGCTCCGAAGCGGTCTCGGGTTCCAAATCTGCAGTAGCCAGGGGCTGCGCAGGAGCCTCACTGAAAACCGGTGAACCGGAGACCGGCCCAGCCGAGACCTCGGAGTCTGGCTTGGGTCTAGGCTGCCTGTCCTTATCCTTGCGTTTTTTGTGCATGCCAGTAGTCGGTTGCTCTGACGGCATTGTGTAGTTAAATTTTCTAACGAAGTAGTGTTGTGCGAAATCAAAGCGTCTTTTTATAGTACACTTATTAAACCTAGCACAAAAGCGACAACCAGTGACGTCGTGGTCTGGGCCTAGGCAAGGTATACAAGTAAGAATGAAAATCCTTATGAGGTATTTGCTACCCACAAGAAATACAATTGTTAACATTTTCTGACATCGGTCTGAGGCAAGAAAAGTTTCCCCAACAGGGTACTTAGCTTTACTGAAGACTTCGGATCTGAAATTCGATTTCGAAAATCTCAGGAGTCGGCCGACCGGCACTTGCGAACTGCTTCTGCTTCGGGCACCACGCGGCAAGAAAGACTGAAGAAAATGGCGTTGGATGCATTATATATACCCCTGGCACACTGTCAGTGAAGAAGCGACAGCAACAGACGCCGGACCAAGACTTTGGAATTCAGGCCGACTGCGGGACTGCCTGACGACAAGATAACCCAAGTGTGATGACTGCAGCAGGGTAACACGATGAACATCCTGGACTGCAGCAGTGTGAACACTCGAACATCTACATTTATGGTAGTTACAAAACTGTACTATGTTCATCGTGTTACACTGCTGCAGTCATTACACTTGGGTAGAATCCCAAAGCTAAGGTTGGGTGGCTGATCTATAAAGAGTTAGGATTGGCCATGAGGCCCTGCAGAACTGCAGTGGCAAATCCTGCTTTGGATTTAGAGTAGAGAGGCAGGTGTTAATGCTTGGTAAAGGTGTGCACCGAGCTCCAAGTTGCAGCCTCCAAAATTTCCTTGGTAGGTACTCCTCTGAGAAAGGCTGTTCGAAGTGGCTGTTGCCCTGGTGGAAATGTGGCCTAATGTTATTTGGGACTGATTTTCCATGCTGTGTGTAGCAGTAACAAATACAGTGCCCTATCCATTTAGAAATAGTCTGCTTTGAGATAGCTTTGCCCTGTGATCCTGCCGCATATGCTACAAACAGTTGCTCAGTTTTCCTGAAAGCTTTTGTTTTGTCCAAGTAGAAGCGTAGCTACCTGTGTATGTCCAAAGAATGCAGAAGTTTTTCCCCTTTATTCTGGGGGTTTGGATAAAAAGTTGGCAAATGGATGGTTTGGTTGAGAGCCACACTAGATACCACCTTTGGCATAAAGGTAGGGTTTGTCCTTAAACCCTGTCTTGATGAAAAATTATAAAAGGTTCCACTGCCATTAATGACTGTAGCTCTGAGACTCTTCGTGCTGACGTTACTGCCAGGAGCAGAGCTGTTTTCCATGATAAAAATTTTAGATCGGCTGTATTGGCTGGCTCAAAAGGTGGTAGGGTCAGGTTTTCCAAAACGAAATTGAGGTCCCAAGTTGGTGCTCTCCGGGGCGGTCTTATGTTTTTAGCCCCTCTGAGGTACTGCTTTAGCAAGGGATGAGAGAATAGAAGAGGATCCATGTTGTAATGTGATGAAATGGCAGAGACGTGGATCTTAATTGATGAGAAGGATAGGCCTCTGTCCAGCATCTCAGTTAAGTATTGTAAAATCTGAGGAATGTTTGGAACAAGAGGGTCAAGGCTTTGAGCCTGGTTCCAGGCGCAGAATCTCTTCCATTTTTCTGACTAAGCTTTCCTGGTGCTAGGCCTCCTGGCCTCCAAAATGACATCCATAACAGCTTTAGAGAGAGGTGTTGCCTGTTTGACTAATGAATCTGCCATGCAGCCAGGTTTAGGGTTTTGAGCTGACCGTGCAGGATCGGATTGTTTTGTTGAGTCAGAAGGTGTGGAATTTGAGGCAAAATCCATGGTGGACCTTGAGCTAAGTTCTTTAAGATAGGGCACCAGTACTGGCGTGGCCAGTCTGGAGCAATCAGGATCATCTGTGGTTTTTCTTGTCTGGCTTTTAGGAGTACCTTTGAAAGGAGAGGCAGTGGTGGGAAGACATAAACTTTTAGGTTTTTCCAGCTGAACAAAAGAGCATCCACTTTCCATGCTTGCTTGTGTTAAGTCCTTGTGCAGAATTTCTGTAGTTGGCAATTCAGTGGGGAGGCAAAAAGATCTATGCCTGGGCACCCCCATTTTTGCGTTACCATGCTGAAGATTTATGGATTTAATTTCCATTCATGAGGGTCCATGATATTTCTGCTTAGATAGTCTGCCAGAGGATTTTTCTTTCCTGGCAGGAATTGTGCTTGCAGGTGATCTTGATACGTTAGAGCTGTGTTCCACAAGGTCATGGCTTGCCTGCATAGGGGATAAGAATGAGTGCCCCCTTGCTTGTTTATGTACCACATTACCGTGGTGTTGTCTGTCTTTAGTAATAACTGTCCTGGATGTAGAAGGTCCTTGAAAGCTGTTAGGGCATTTTGAACAGCCAACATCTCTTTTTGATTGATGTGAATATGCATCTGGTCTGTGGTCCACTTGCCCTGAATGCATTTTCCTGCGACGTGTGCTCCCCAGGCGTAATCTGAAGCATCTGTTGTTAGAGTTTGCCTGGCCGTGAGTAGGGTAAAAGGCGGACCCTTGTTTAGGTGACATGCCTGTGCCCAACATCGAAACTCCTGTTGTAGGCAGGGAATCATTGGTATTACTGCTTCTAAACTGTAAGAGTGTTGGGTCCAAACACTTTTTAGGTACCATTGTAATTTCCTCATATGCAGTCTGGCATATGGTATTAGTAGTATGCATGATGCCATGAATCCCAGGGCCTGCAGAATTGTTCTTGCAGGGAGATGGGACTATTCTGCCAGTAATTGAAAATTAGAAGTTATGTACCTACCATAACGTTCCATGTTAGTTGTCTTCTTCTCGCCTTCTTTCTTGCTGGATGGGTTCGGAGCCAATCCTTGGCTCCGACTCGGCCACTCTAAAAGCTCGAGAGCTAGTTCCACCGGCTCGAGGCTTCCCTATATCCCACAATGCTAGGCGGTAACTCCTCAGATCTCGTTTGAAAGCTAAGGCCAGCAATAAAATTCCATAAGGAACAAAGAAAGAAACTCTTCTAGGTCTGTCCTGGCTAAGGGGAAGGAGGGTGGGACGCAAGAAAGAAGGCGAGAAGAAGACAACTAACATGGAACGTTATGGTAGGTACATAACTTCTAAATGTTAAGTTGTCAATCTCGCCTTCATTCTTGCTGGATGGGACCGCGTCCCTAGCACCTTGTCCCGGGTGGCCTATCGGAACAGACTCGAGTACAGTGGAACCAAAGTTGGCTCTGTCTCTAGAGGCCAAGTCCAACTTATAATGAGAAATGAAGGTATGGGGAGAAGCCCAAGTAGCTGCAGAACAAATCGAATCAATAGGCAGCCTATCTTGGAAAGCTACAGAAGTGGCTAAAGGTCTAGTTGAATGAGCCCTGGGTTTGGATGGCAACCGTTGATGTCTTATCTCATACACTAGGGTAATCAACGAAGTACGCCATCTAGAGAGAGAGACTTTAGAGACTGGAAGGCCCATTCTACCTTCTGCATAAGAAACAAACAGTTGGTCAGACTTCTGAATTGTTTGGTCCTGTCTAAATAGTACCTAAGTTGGCGATGAATATCTAAACAGTGTAACTTTTGTTCTGACCTATTAGAGTAATTTGGGAAGAAAACAGGAAGCTCAATGGTTTGGTTCAAATTTGCCAATGAAGCTACTTTGGGCAAAAAGGGGACGGGTTAGTACGCAAGGAGACTCTGTCTTTATGAAATACTAGATAAGGGGGTCGACTACACAGAGCATGAAGTTCAGAGACTCTTCTAGCTGAGGTGATAGCTACTAAAAAGAGTGTCTTCCACGAAAGTAATTTTACAGAACATGAAGCCGCAGGTTCAAAAGGGGGTAAAATTAAGGATGCCAGAACCAAATTGAGATCCCATTGAGGAGGAGGATCTCTGATGGGTGGTTTGAGTAGAAAGACTCCCTTTAAAAAGGCCTTGCAGAGTTTGTGAGACATAATAGAGGACTCTGAGACTCCAACATGAAAGTTCGAAATTGCAGCCAATTGAACTCTAATGGTAGATGGGGACGAACATGCATGGAAAAGTTCGGCTAGAAAGTCTAGAACTGTTTGAATAGAAGCAGTGAAAGGATCTATATTCTTTGACTGCACCCAATAGGAAAAAACGTTTCCACTTGCTATGATAAATCTTCCGAGTGGAAGATTTATGAGAGGCAATTAAGATATCTCTGAGTGAGATATCAAAGGAAGCCTGGCTAAGGTCGGAATTGGAGGAACCAAGCTGTGAGGTTCAGAGAGGGAAGGGAGTGGTGCAACTGACCCGACTGGATGGGTCAAGAGGTCTGGAACTGGGTCCAGATGCCAAGGTTGTTCCAACAGATAACGGTGAAGAAATGGGAACCAAACCTGTCGAGGCCAGTAAGGAGCAATGAGGATTCATGGAAGCTTTCTGAGTGATGGCTTTCTGAATTAATTGAGATATCAGTGGGAAGGGAGGAAAGGCATATAGAAGTCCCTGGGGCCAAACGTGTACTAAAGCATCTCTGCTGGGGTGGCCTGGTTGGGGAAAGAGGGTGAAAAAATCGTCGCACTTGCTGTTTTGGGGAGTCGCGAAAAGGTCGCAGCAAGGCCTGCCCCACTTTTGAAAAACTTTCTCCAACACTGAATTGTTCAGAGACCACTCGTGAGGCATGAGAATAGATCTGCTCAATTTGTCTGCAATCACATTAGACTTCCCGGGGATGTGCGTTGCTAACAGAAATCGCCCATTGCCACAGTCTGAGTGCCTCTCGACATAGGGGGTAAGATCTGGTTCCACCTTGTTTGTTGATGTACCACACTACAGACATGTTGTCTGTTTGGATTGCTATAGTTCCCTTGGGAAGAGAGTCTTGTAGGGCTTGCAACGCTAGAAGCACTGCTCTCATCTCTAGAACGTTTATGTGCAAGTGGCACTTGAACGGTTGCCACATGCCCTGGACTGTCCTGCCCTGGAAATGCCCCCCCCCCCCCACCCAAGCAGGGAGGCGTCTGTTGTCACTGTAGCAACCGGAGGGGGAGGGACGAAAGGTCTCCCTAGGAGGAGCTGAGGAGATGTGATCCACCAAGAGAGATGATTCTTGCACGATTGAGTTATCCGAATAGGATGGGACATTGGGAGGCTTTGATAAGACCATTGTGTGAAGAGCATCCATTGTAAAATCCTCATATGGAAGCGTGCTAATGGTAGGAGAGGGATGGCCGCCGCCATAATCCCCAAGACTTTCAGGATCCGTCTGGCTTTGACCTTGTTGGTCTGCAAGATAAGAAAGACCTGTTTGTGTATGTCTGCTATCCTCTGCTCTGTGAGTCTGGCTGACATCTTGACTGTGTCTAGATTTGCGCCTATGAAAGTAATAACACGACAAGGCGACAAGACAGACTTTTCATAGTTTATTGAAATGCCTGACATGTTCGAAAGGTGTAGTCTCTGGCGAGGAGTAGAAGATGCTTGGTGGGGGCTGTAAGGAGCCAGTCGTCTAAATAAGGAAACACCTGGAATCCTTGTCGTCTCAGATGAGAGACTACCACTGCCATGCATTTGGTAAACACTCGGGGGGGCTGTAGTGAGACCAAAGGGCAGGGCTCTGAATTGAAAATGACTGGTTCCCAGCCTGAAGCAGAGAAACCTCCTGGAGTGTCGATTCATCTTGATGTGATAGTACGTATCCTGGAGATCTCTAGAGCACATCCAGCTGTCCCGCCCCAAAAGGGGAAGAATGGACTGCAGCGTGACCATCTGAAACTTTGTTTTCTTGATAAACTTGTTCAAGTTGCTGAGATCCAAAATGGATCTCCAGTCCCCTGTTTTCTTTGGAACCAAAAAGAATTTGGAGTAGGTTCCGGATCCTACTTGGTCTGCTGGCACTGGTTGAATGGCTCTTTTTGCGAGCAGCTTTGAAATTTCTAATGCTGCTTGCTCCCTTTGACTGGGTGGAACGTCTGGAAGGGATTTTTTTGGACAGCTTCGGAATGAAAAGGAAAGGGATTCTGTAGCCTTCGGAAATGATAGACTGTACCCACTTGTCTTGAGTTAGGGATAGCCAGGCTTTTGGGTACAGTGACAACCTTCCCCCGACTGCCTCCGAAGGTGGACAGTCAGGCAACACCTCAGGGATGCTGAAAGGGCTTGCCGGAAAAGGATTCTCGACTGCCCTGATTCTGCGGGCCCCCTCTGCCTCTAGGACGGCATCTACCATTGTTGTTCCCCCCTCTGCCTCTAGAGGGGAATCGACTCTGTGCATCAGGCAAGTCTCCTTGAGATTGTTTACGGAACCACATCTTCCCCCCCTTCTGACCTTTGGGGTAAGGTCTAGAAGGAGTAGAAAAATGGACTCCGACGGCAGAAAGAGTTTTGCCATCAGTCTCGCACCTAGTCAGGGTTTCCTTCACTTGAGGACCAAAGAGGGATGATCCATCAAAGGGGGAATTAGTGAAGGACGCCTTAAAAGGGTCCGCAAAGTTACAAAGTCGCATCCAGGCGTGCCTATGCAAGGCTACACCTGTACCTGCCGCTCTACTTGCTCCATCAGCCGCATATGAAAGGAGGCGCATGGAGGAGTTGGTTATAGAATTAAGGGTAGCCAGCTGAGAGTTCATCCTATCCTGAAAACCCGCAGCTGTTGGGTCCTTCAACATTTCACTCGCTTCCTTGAGTAAGTCCCTCTGAAGTCGAGTAAAATGACACAGGTAATTCAGCGATCTCATAGTAAAGGTCGTTGACGAGAACATCCGCTTCCTGTACCTGTCCATTGACCTAAACTCCTTATTAGGAGGATGAACAGGCACCGAAGGATCAGCTAACTCCTTCTTGGTAGCCGCAGCCACCACCATAGCATCAACAGAGACGCCTTTGGTCAGAAATTCTTTATCCTTGGGGGCCATGATGAATTTTGATGGTCTCCTGGGGGTGGGTTCCACTGAGTCAGGAGCCGCCCAAGCCTTCTTTGCCACCACTTGCATAAGGGGGTCAAAGGGAGGGGACACCCAGGATGCGGAAGGGCGAGAGCCAAACGCCTCAAGGTACACTGACTCATCCTCTGAAGGGTTGAGGGCTGGCCAATTCCCCCTCTGTTTTAAGATTTCAAGGATGTCTGCAAAGGAGACATCTTCAGAGGGGGAACGAGGGGAACCTTCAGAATCCTCTAAATCAGTGTCAGAGGTGACAGACTCAGGGGAGTCAATGTGTTTCCTCTTACACTGCCTCTTCCTAGGGGGATCACCTACAGGGTCAGGAGAGGCCTCGGAAGAGGAGGAGATCCCCACAGGGGAAACTTGAGGAGCTGGCTCTCTACGGTCGGGGATGAGAGAGTGAGTCGAAATCACCGGAGGCACCATAGGGGGAGGGGCAGAAAGAACCGACTGTGGAGTAGAACCTGGTTCTAACACGCTCCTCATGGCCTCGAAGGCACCCCTGTCAGGCAGAGCCGGAGGTCTCCGTTCCGAAAAACTGAAAACCTCCCCCGGCACCGACAGTGATGGCTCCGAGGCCGATGTCGGAGCCGAACTCACCAGCGCCGAAGCACCGAGAGGGAGAGCGGGGTCGGACAAGGGTCCGATGCCACTCGCCCCCTTGGAGCCGACGAGGGAAGTCCGGCGCCGAGATTCTTCCAAAGAAGACATCAGAGCAGACGGAACCGAAGACAAAGGTATCGGTTCCGACGCCACCATAATCTCGGGTCCGAGCCGCCCCGGCTCCGAACTCAAAAGAGTCAGAGGAGGAATAGTTTGAGTGGTAGGAGTAGGTCTCGACTGTTGAGTCGGACTTTGAAGCATCTGGGCTAATGCCTCGGACTTAAGAAGTCGACTCACTACTCTCTGAAGGTCATGGTCCAATAACTTGGAAGACCTAGAAGAGTGAGATCTATGGCACCGTTCAGACAGCAAGGGTGATGCTGGAGCCGAATGAACGGAGCCAATAGATGGAGAGCGGGACCTCTTTCTAGATGTCGGTTCCGTTAAAATAATCGGAGCCGACAGAGTAATGTTTTCCTCGGCTCCGGCCGGAGCCGAGGACACCGTAGGGGCTTGTATTCGAGTTTCATCGGCTCCGGCCGGAGCCGATGTTCAAATAGCTTTAGGGCCCCCAGAAGACGGCTCAGAGACTGGAGCCGAAGGTCTAGAAGGCTTAGAGGGTTTCCCCGATGACTGAGTCGAGGGACCCTCAGGCTTAAGTAAGCCCCTTAGAATAAGTTTATTTTTTCGCTCCTGCAGGACTCTAGGGCTGAAGCCATGGCAAACAGCACGAGTCCTGCAGGTGCAAAGGTCCCAGGCAGTACACACAAGAAGTGTGACCGTCTGTCAGAGACATCTTCTGACAGCATGAGTCACACTTCTTAAAGCCTGAGACCTTTGATTCCTTAGACATATCTAAGGGAAAGTGCAACACACAAGCGCACACACACACCGATTACACTTAGGGGTAAATAAAACTAATTTAAACAAATTATAGTAGTTAGAAATAAGAATCCCTATAAAACACAGTCACTCACTATAGGAAGGGAGGGACTGGGCCTAAGGCCAGAGGGAAAAATCTAAAGATTTTGTGGAAAAAAGGGAATGGAAAGTCAACGGAAAAGGGATAAACTAACTTAAAACTATCTATTTATAAGAAACAACTAACTTTAAAGGGGGAAAAAGGCTAAGAAACTAGTTCTTTACTAAAAAACTAACCTGAGCCGGTAGGAACACACCTCGATCGCTGTAGCGGCAAACGAGATCTGAGGAGTTGCCGCCTAGCATTGTGGAATATAGGGGAGCCTCGAGCCGGTGGAACTAGCTCTCAAGCTTTTAGAGTGGCCGAGTCGGAGCCGAGGATCGGCTCCGAACCCATCCAGCAAGAATGAAGGCGAGATTGACAACTTAACATTATTGAGTTAGTTGAACTTGTTTGTCTGGCGTGAGGTAAGCCATCTGGGCCGTTGTATTTAAGCTGGCACCCAGGAATATAATCGGTTGTGAGGGCACTAGTTTTGACTTCTTTTCGTTTACTGTGTACCCTAGAGAAATTAGCAACCTTTTTACAAATGCCAGATGCTGTAGAAGAATGTCCTTTGTGTCTGCTTGAATGAGGCAGTCGTCCAGATATGGATATATTTGAATTCCTTTTTGCCTGCAAAATGCAATTACTGGTGCCAGGCACTTTGTGAAGACCCTGGGCGCAGTAGATAAGCCAAAGGGCAGTGCAGAGAATTGGTAGTGCATTGTAACAGCTTTGAATCTGCGGTATCTTCTGCAATTTTGTCTTATAGGGACATGCAGGTATGCCTCTTTGAGGTCCAGAGTAACAAGCCAAGCCTTCTTGCCCAGCATGGGTAGAAGCTGCTGTAATGTCAACATTTTGAATTTCGGAATATCCAGGCAAGTATTCAGAATTGAAAGGTCTAGTATGGGCCTCTAGGCCTTGTCCTTTCTGGGGACCAGGAAGCGTCTTGAGTAAAATCCTTGTTCCTGTTGTGGTACTTTTTGAATAGCTCTCATGTCCATGAGGTCTGAAATTTGTTTTTGTGCCTCTGCCCAGTGATTTTGTGGCAGGTCTGGCATTCCTTTTAGCCTTGGTAAAGTATGAAAGTGGAACCTGTAACCTTGAGACACAATATTCAGAACCTATTTGTCTTGGGTGATGGTTTGCCAGTTTTGAGAAAAAAGTGCTAGTTTTCCCCCTAAGGGGGCTTCCAAAAGGGAAGTGCTTGGCGTACGAAGGGGAAAGTCATTGTGACTGTTTCCTGTAAGGTTGAGACTTGTCTTCACCTCCTTTTGGGGTTGAGGTGCCCCACTGTCGTTGTCTGTTTGAGCCTTGGGGTTGAGATCTGCCTCTTGGGTGTATGTATCTCCCTCTCTGTGGCCTGTCTGACACTGGAAAGGACCAATTCTTTGTTGGCCAATTTCTGCTAAATCGAGGTGGCTGTACCTGTAAGAAATCCTTGACTGTTTGCATAGATTTAGCTTTATCCTCCATTTTCTTTAACACCTCTTCTGCCTTAACACCAAACAAGGTATCATGCTGTAAAGGAGCATCCAATAATTTTGCCTTAACATGATCAGGTAAACTCTGTTCTTTTAACCAAGCATGTCTTTGAATCACAGAACCTGTAATTGCGGCTCTACAAGAGGCCTCCAAAGAATCAAAACCAGATTGCAGAGTATGTTTGCCCACCTGTTCAACTGCATGCAATAAAATCCTGCATTTCTTTACAATCAGGAGCTTCTGAGCTTGCAAGCATTTTCTGTTTTAACTGAGCCATTAAATATTGCTGGTACTTAAGCATGTGAAACTGGCAATTTAAAGCTCTTACTGCTAAAGTTGCAGAAGTGTGTACTTTCTTCCCCCATCTATCCAAAGCAGCTACGCTTCTACTTGGACAAAACAAAAGGGATCTAAACCTTGTCATCACAATGAACAAAACATGCTGGAGGGATAGGTTCCTGACCCAGAGACTCCCCATACTCTGGAATAGACTTCCCAAACATATCAAGCAGAGCGCCTCATTGGCCCTCTTCAAAAGGAACCTTGATGATGGGATGGGAGATAGGAAATTCACCCCGGGGATCATGTCAGTCTCCCTGCTAGACAGGGGCCTGGAGAAGTAAATATTGTGGGAATAAATATCCAGGGAATTGTTATGGCTAGGCTTGCTTAGGCCCTAGGGCCGACAGCCTAGTACCAACCTATGAACCTATGACTCTGTCAGAGGGTACTGGATTTTTTGCAATGGAAGCCTTAACCCCTTTTGGACCCTGGGAAATAGTTTCTGGATCAGCAAAAGGGTTTTTGTAAAGAAACTTGTGAGAGTCAGGGGACTCTATAATACCTATCTGGCTTGGCTGGAGCAGGAGGCAAAGAATCAGGAAATAAGCTGGATTCAGAGAACACATCATCCACAATATCTAGCACAGGCGGAATAGCCAGGGGCCTGTGCTGAGGCAATAAAAGGAAATCCCTGAGCCTTTTCTTGGATTCAGAGTAATCCTGACTTTCCCAATGGAAATGCTCCCTCATGGTATGTAAAGTTTCCCCAAAAGAATAATCCTCAGGAGGAGAGGCTGAAGGGAGGGTGGCCAAATGGTTAAGGTGTTTGCCTTGCAAACACAAGGTACAGGGTTTGAGTCTCACAAGGGATAATTGGCTAGGCTTAAAAATGTCTCGAAAGGGCAGTTAGCCTAGTACTAACCTATGATAGATTCTTCAGCATCAGAGTCCTCATAGGGGGGGTAGAGAGTATCCCTGGTCTGAAGAGGAATCATAGGAAATGGAAACCTGATCAGAGGAATCACAGTCTGTATCCTGCCTACGCCTTTTCTCAGGAGGGGGATGGGAATCCCTGATTAGAGTAATGAGGTCTTCGGACATTTTAAGCATCTGTTTCTTAGGCAAGAAGGACTGTCCAGGAGAATGCTGTACTTGTTTCTTTGTCTTTAATGGTACTTTTGTCTTGGCTGTTTTAATGGTAAGTTGTGAAGATCTGAAAACACCCTCAGAAGCCGATGCCTGCTCAGCGGCTCCGGACCCATCTGAGGGATTAGCTTCCGTAGGCCCAATACCTTGAGTTTCCAGAGGCCTAGTTGTCTCCACATGGGAGTCGGAAGCGGCCTGTGGCTCTGAGGTAGCGGGTGTCAGGGGCTGCGAAAGCGCCTCACTGAGAACCGGCGACTGGTCTAGAAGAGGTTCTGACATCGGTTTTGGACCTCGGATGCCTGTCCTTATCCCTGTCTTTGAGTTTTTTCAGTATTGAGGTTGTCGGTTGATCCGACGGCATAGTATAATTGAACCTTCGGCCAAAGTAGTGCAAAGCAAAATCAAAACGTCTTTTTATAGTGCGTTTCTTAAATCTAGCACAAAATCAACAACTAGTGACGTTGTGATCAGGGCCTAGGCATGGAATACAGTAAGAGTGGAAGCCCTTATGAGGTATTTGCTTTCCACAAGAAATACAATTATTAACTTTTTCTGACATCGGTCTGAGGCAAGAAAAAAGTTTCCCCAATGGCATACTTAACTTTATTGAAGACTTCGGATCTGAAATTCGACTTCGAAAATCTTAGGAGAAGGCCGACCGGCACCTGTGAACTGCTTCTGCTTTGGGCACTGCATGGCAAGAAAGACTGGAGAAAATGGCATCGGATGCATCTTATATACCCCCTGGCGCACTGACGTCAGGGAAGAAGCGGCGGCAACCGACGCCAGACCAAGACTTTGGAACTCTGGCCGACTGCGGGACCGCCTGATGGCAGGATAACCCAAGTTTAATGACTGCAGCAGTGTAACACGATGAACATCACAGCATTTCAGAAAAAGATCATCATGCCAACAGTCAAACATGGTAATGGCAGTATGATGGTCTGGGCCTGCTTAGCTGCTTCTGGACCTGGACGACTTGGTGTGATTGATGGAACCATGAATTCTGCTCTCTACCAAAATATCTTGAAGGAGAATGTCCGGCCATCAGTTCGTGACCTCAAGCTGAAGCGCACTTGGGTTCTGTTGCAGGATAATGATCCAAAACATACCAGCAAGTCCACCTTTGAACGGCTTAAAAAAAACTAAATTAAGGTTTTGGACTGGCCTAGTCAAATTCCGGACTTGAATCCAATTGAGACGCTGTGGCATGACCTTAAAAAGGCAGTTCATGCTCGGAAACCCTCCAATATGGCTGAATTAAAACAATTCTGCAAAGAAGAGTGGGACAAAATTCCTCAATAGTGATGTGAAAGACTCAATGCCAGTTATCAGAAATGACTGACTGCAGTTGTTGCTGCTAAGGGTGGCACAACCAGTTATTAGGTTTAGGGGGCAATTACTTTTTCACATAGGGTCATGTAGGTTTGGATATTTTTTTTCTTAATAAATAAAATCATCACTTAAAAACTGCATTTTGTGTTTACTTGGGTTATCTTTGTCTAATATTTAAATTTGTTTGATGATCTGAAACATTTAAGTGTGACAAACATGGGAAACAAATAAGAAATCAGGAAGGGGGCAAATACTTTTCCATTGCACTGTGGAGGGGACTGTGGAGAGGGGAAAAAAGGAGGGCAAATTAATAGACTGATTAAGTGGCAACTTAGTACGCAAAGAATCCTTATTCTTATGAAAAACTAGGAAGAGTGGGAAGGCCACCAAGGTCTGAAGCTCAGACACCCTTCTGGCAGAGGTGATGGCGAGTAACAGCACAGTCTTCCAAGTACAATGTTGCAGGGAAGCTGTGGCTGCAGGTTCAAAAGGAGCCACAAGTGAGTTTTTCCAGAACAAAAATTTAGATCCCAAGGAGGGGGAACAGGTTTCCTGGGAGGCTTTATGTGAGGGACACCTTTTAGGAAATGTTTTACCTCTACTCTACAGGTCATTGGAGAAGACAAAGGCAGACAGGCAGAAATGGCTGATAAATGAACTTTAACAGAAGAAGAATACAAGCCAGCCTTCAGCAGTTCACAAAAGCAGGAGAAAACCAAAGGAATGTCCACAAACAGTGGGTCTAGGTTACAACAGACACCAGATGGAAAACCTCTTCCACTCTGATGAGTAGGATTTCCAAGTATTGGGTTTGCACGGCCTCAGAAGACAGCTGTCTGAAAGGAATCAAAAATTTATCACCTGCAGTGTCAGATGTAGAGTTGACAGATGTGGGTGTATGACAGATCTAGTCTAGAGTGAGAAGATCCACCCTGTGAAGTAACTTGTGATGACTGGCCTTAGCTAAATGCAGAAGAGGGAACCAATGCTGTCTTGGCCAAAAGGGAGTCAACAGCAAGATTTCGGTTTGTCCTGCTGAATCTTTAGCAAGCCTTTCTGAATGAGAGGGAAGGGGGGGTGTATAGAAACATCCCCTTCCAAGAAACTGATAGGGCCGTCCACCTTCTAGAACAGAGGATCTGGGACTCTGGCAATAAATTGTGAAAGTTGTCTGTTCAAAGGGCAGGCAAAGAGATTGACTTGAGTTGTACCCCACCGATGGAGAATGTCCAGAAACACATCCATGTGAAGCAACCATTCGTGGCATTGTGTCATGCACCTGCTGAGCATGTCTGTCACTGCATTCTGATTGGAGGATATCAAAACTGCCTGCAGAGTGACCTGGCACTGATCTGCCGGCTTCCACGCCCAGAGAGAGCTAACCTGTGCAGAAGACATGATTTCGACCCTCCAACCCACCCTGTTTATTTACACACTACAGTACTGTGGTGTTGTCTGTAAACAGTTTTAGGGGTCCTAGACGTAAAAGCATATGGAAGGCTCGAAGAACCAGCAGTAGAGCTCTCATCTCTTATATGTTTGTGTTCTTGCCTTTGAGAAGGGGACCAAAGGCACTGTACTTTCAAGGTTGCAAAGGCTGCCCCCCCATCCCATGTGTGAGGTGTCTGAATAAGACTTGAACAGGAAGAGGAAGATGCAAAGGAAGACCTGGGTTTAGGGAAAAAGTAAAGTTTTGCACCTACCATAAATGTAGATGTTCGAGTGCTAATACAGCTGCAGTCATAACAGATGGGTTCTCCTGCCGTCAGACGGGTCCTCGGTCGGCCGAATTCCAAAGTCTAGGTCCGGCGTCGGTCGTCATCGCTTCTTCCCTGACGTCAGTGTGACAGGTGTATAAAGGAACCAGCAGACACCATTTTCTTCAGTTTTTCTTGCCCCAGATGTCAGGTGCCCCCAGAAGGAAGGCAATGCATAAATTTGTGTAATAATGCAGTGCAATATAATCAAAATACAGTAGTTGCAAGCAAATACATCATAAATGAATACCCAATCAGGTTGTATATGAGGATGTGTTAGCCTATAGGCCTGTCCCAAGAGGGGAAGGAGGGAGGGAAACCTGGACTGCAGCTGTATTAGCACTCTAACATCTACATTTATGGTAGGTACAAAACTGTACTATGTTCATCGTGCATACAGCTGCAGTCATAACAGATGGGTAGAATCCCAAAGCTAAGAAAGGGGTGGTAGGCACTAGGTGGAACTAGGAGGAGCCAAAATGCCTTGCAAGACTGCAGTGGCAAAGCCTGCTCTAGATTTGGAGTATAATGGTAGGTTGTAGTGCTTGGAGAAGGTATGCACAAAACTCAAGCGGCTGCTTCCAAAATATCCTTGGTAGGAACTCCTCTGAGGAAGGCTGCAGAAGTGGCTGTGGCCCTGGTGGAATGAGTTCTAATGCCTGCAGGTACAGTTTTGCTATGAAAGGAATAGCAAAAGCGTATGCAGTGGGCTATCCATTTTGAGATTGTCTGTTTGGAAATTGGCTTTCCTTGAGCTCCTACCGCATAGGACACAAAGAGCTGTTCTGATTTTCTGAAAGGCTTTGTTCTGTCCAAATAATAACGCAGTTGTCTGTGGATGTCCAAGGAATGTAGTAATCTCTCCCCTTTGTTTTGAGGATTAGGATAAAAAGTAGGTAAATGTATGGCCTGATTTACAGCTACCCTGGATACCACTTTAGGCAAAAAGAACTGGTTGGTTCTTAAGGAAACTCTGTCCTGATGGAAGATGATAAAAGGCTAGACAGCCATGAGAGCCTGTAGTTCTGAAACTCTACGAGCTGAGGTGATAGCCAGAAGGAAAGTTGTTTTCCAGGACAAATATTGCAAATCTGATGAGGCAGCTGGCTCAAAGGGAGGCAAGGTCAGTTTTTCCAGAATGAAATTAAGATCCCAAGCAGGTATTGGTTGTTTCCTTGGAGGTCTTAAATTCTTAGCCCCTCTGAGGAACTGTCTTAAGAAAGGGTGAGAGAATAAAGGTGGATCAGTGTTGTATTCTGCAGAAATGGCTGAGGCATGGATTTTGATGGAGGAGAATGAAAGTCCACTGCTTAGCAGTTCAGCCAAATATTGTAGTATTTGTGGTAAATTCAGTTTTCCAGGATCCTGGCCCTTTTTCTCATTCCAGACACAAAAACGTTTCCATTTTGCAGAGTAAGCTTTTCTAGTTGATGGCCTTCTGGCCTCCAAAATGACATCCTGCACCTCCTTGGAGAGTAGGGCCTGTTGTGATGCTAAGGAATCTGCCATGCGGCTAGACTGAGTGTTTTTAGCTGGCTGTGAAGAGTTTTGAAACTGTGCTGAGTCAGAAGAAGAGGCATTAGAGGCAGAGTCCATGGTGGGGAATGCGTCAGGCTCCTCAGGAGTGGGTACCAGTGTTGCCTTGGCCAGTCCGGAGCAATGAGAATCATCTTTGGTCTGTCTGCTCTGGTTTTCAATAGAACGTTGGGCAGCAGAGGAAGAGGTGGGAAGGCATAAACTGTCATTGATGTCCAACTGAAAGAGAGAGCGTCCACTCTCCAGGCCTTTGGATGGAAAATCCTTGAGCAGAATTTTGTCACTTGATGATTTTTGTGGGAGGCAAAGAGATCTATGTCTGGCCTTCCCCATTCTTGGATTATTTCTGTAAAAACTTTTGGATGCAATTTCCATTCGTGTGGATCTGTCATATTCCTGCTTAGGTTGTCTGCCAGCGTGTTTTCCTTGCATGGCAAGTACTGTGCTTGTAGTTCCATTTGTAAGTCCATGGCCATGTTCCAAAGTGACATGGCCAGTCTGCATAGGGGGTAAGAATGTGTTCCTCCCTGTTTGTTTATGTACCACATAACTGTGGTGTTGTCCGTTCTTATCAATAGTTGACCTGGTTGTAGAAGGTCCTTGAAAGCTAGAATAGCATTTATTACTGCTAGCATTTCTTTTTGATTGATGTGAAGGTGCTTTTCTTTTTGGGACCATTTGCCCTGAATGCACCGATCTGTCATGTGCGCCCCCCAGGCGTAGTCCGAGGCGTCTGTTGTGATGACTTGATTTGCTTGAGGCTTGCTGAATGGAAGACCTGTGTGCTTGACATGCGTGAGCCCACCACAGAAATTCCTTTTGCCATCATGGAATTAGTGGTATTGTTGTTTCCAAACTGTGGCTGTGTTGAGACCATATGTTTTTCAGGTACCATTGCAGTTTCCTCATATGCAGCTTTGCACATGGGATTAGTAAGATGCAAGATGCCATGAATCCCAGAGCCTGCAGGATTTTCCTTGCAGTCAGCCTGGTGCAATTTGCTAGTGTTCTGAAGTATTGAATTAGTTGCCCCTGCTTCTCTGGCGTGAGGTAGGCCATCTGGGTGTTTGTGTCCAAATTGGCACCCAGGAAAATTATCTTCCGAGAGGGTATTAGCCTTGATTTCTTTTTGATGACTGTATCCCACAGAGTTCAACAACATTATTACATAAGCCAGATGTTTCAGAAGAATGTGCTTGCTGTCCGCTTGGATCAGGCGGTCGTCCAAATAGGGGTATATTTGTATCCCTTGAAGTCTGGAGTAGGCAATTACTGATGCCAGGCATTTCGTGAATACTCTGGGTGCAGTAGATAAGCCAAAGGGCAATGCAGAGAATTGATAATGGGTTGAACCTGCAAGAAATCTGAGGTACCTTCTGCAATTTTGTCTGATTGGGACATGCAGGTATGCCTCCTTGAGGTCCAATGTTACCAGCCAAGACTCCTTACCCAGCATGGGAAGAAGTTGCTGTAGAGTGAGCATCTTGAATTTTGGTACGAGTAGAAAAGTGTTTAGGATGGATAGATCCAAAATAGGTCTCCAATCTTTTCCCTTCCTTGGCACCAGAAATAGCCTGGAATAAAAACCTTGACCTTGTTCATGCGTAGGTACCTCTTGAATAGCTTTCATGTTTATGAGATCTGTAATTTGCCTTTGTGCCTCTGCCCTTTGATTGTGTGGCAGGTTTGGCATGCCTCTCATTTTTGGAAGGGTGTGAAAATGGAATTTGTAGCCTCTGTTTATAATGTCCAGGATACATTTGTCCTTTGTGACAATATGCCAATTTTTTGAAAATAATGCCAGCTTTCCTCCTAAAGGGGCTGCCAATTGAGACTTGGTTGGCATGCAAAGGGGAAAGTCATTGGGTTTGCTTTCTGAAAGATTGCGAGTTATCCTCACCACCTCTGTGTGTAGGAGCTTGCCATTGTCTGCCTCTAAACGATCCTTGGGATTGTCCTCTGCCCCTCGGGCGCCTGTATCTGCCTCTTTGGGGTCTGTCCGTGGCAGGAAAGGACCAGTTTTTGGAAGGCCAATTTCTACTAAAACATGAGGGTTGTACCTGTAGAAATTCTTTCACAGTTTGCATTGATTAAGCCTTTTCCTCCATTTTCCTTAATACCTCCTCAGCATTAGCACCAAATAGTACATCCTTTTGAAGAGGGGCGTCTAGTAATTTAGCTTTGACATGATCAGGCAAGGCTTGTTCCTTGAGCCAGGCATGCCTACGTATGACTGATTCTGTAACAGCAGCTCTACATGAGGCCTCTAGAGCATCAAAACCACATTGTAAGGTATGCTTACCCACTTGTTCTGCACTATGCATCAAATCCTGCAACTCCTTCAAGTCTGGTTGTTCAGGTTGTGACATTTTACTTTTCAATTGTGATAACAAAAACTGTTGGTATTTTAGCATATAAAATGGACAGTTTAAGGCCCTCATGAATAAGGTAGCCGAGGTATATACCTTTTTTCCCCACCTTTCTAAGGATCTGGAGTCTCTCTCGGAAGGTAATGGATTTTTAGCAATGGAGGCCTTAACTCCCTTGGGGCCCTCTGAGATGGTTTCTAGGTCAGCAGCATGGCTTTTGTATAGAAATTGGTGCGAGTCAGGAACCCTGTAGTACCTGTCAGGCTTAACTGGAGCTGGAGGTAGAGAGTCCGGGTTAAGGCAGGCCTCTGAGTAAACATCATCTAGGATGTCCAAGACAGGAGGTATAGCCAGAGGCCTGTGCTGATGTAGCAAGAGAAATTCCCTGAGCCTTTTCTTGGAATCTGAATAATCTTGGCCTTCCCAGTGGAAGTGTTCCCTTAAGGTATGCAAAGTTTCCCCAAATGAGTAATCCTCTGGGGGGGATACAGAAGGGATGGATTCCTCCGCATCAGAGTCTTCAAAAGGGGAGCAAGAATGTTTCTGATCATCAGAGTGCTCTGAAATAATGGAGCCCTGATCAGAGGAGGGGGAATCTTCCTCCACTCTGGGCCTTTTGTCCGGTGGGGGCTGAGAACCTCTGACAAGAGTAATTAAATCCTCAGCCATTTTAAGCATCTGTTTCTTAGGCATGGGGCCTGGAGATGGGCCCTGTGTAGCTGGTCTCAGAGTGCATGGTTGCTTTAGACTTAGTGAAAGCCTTGATGGAGAAAGAAGAGGAAGGTCTGAAGACACCTTGAGTGGAGGTGGACCTGTCCACATTCTGAGTTTCAACGCCAAGAGTGGCTTCGGTATCTGTAGTCGGGGTGTGGGCCGAGGAGCCTGCGACCTCGGGCACAGGAGACACCGTCAAAGAAGTGTCGTCGGTAGTCAGGAGCTAAGTAAACGCCTCGCTGAGAACCGGACCACGTGTAGTCAGCTTTGGCGTGGTGTGGGTAGAAGCCACTGACCTCGTGTGTCGGTCCTTATCTTTGCGGTTTTTTAGACAAAACCGGAGTCGGAGTATCCGACGACATAGTATAGTTAAATGCTTTCCCAAAATAATGCTGGGCGAACTCCGCCCGACGCTTAATAGTGCATTTGTTGAATGTAGCACAAAAGCGACAGACCGAGACGTCGTGTTCTGGGCCTAAACAAGGTATACAGAGGGAATGGAAATCCTTATGCGGTATTTGCTTCCCACAAGAAATACAATTATTAACTTTGTCTGACATCGGTCTGAGGCAAGAAAAGTTTCCCCAACGGGGTACTTAGCTGTTAAGAAGACTTCGGTTTCCAAATTTTCGTAATCTCAGGAGCTGGCCGACTGGCACTTGCGAACTGCTTCTGCTTCGGGCACCGCGCGGCAAGAAAGACTCTAGAAAATGGCGTCGGCTAGTTCCTTTATACCCCTGTCGCACTAACGTCAGGGAAGAAGCGACAACAACCGGCGCCGGACCTAGACTTTGGAATTCGGCCGACTGAGAACCCGCCTGACGGCAGGAGAACCCATCTGTTATGACTGCAGCTGTATGCACGATGAACATCTGAGTCCACCAAAGTAGTTCCCTCTTCAGGCAAGGAAGCATACCAAGGACAAACTCCAATGGGTGCAGATGCGGTCTCCAAATGGATTTTAGGAACCACTGAAATTTCCTCAAGTGCAGTTTGGCCAGAGGCAACATGGAGATAGTGGATGCCGTGAATCCCAGCAGCTGAGAAACTCCCTGGCTGTCAGAGTGCAAAGGGAGAAGGGTCTTGGAAAGAGATGATTAGAAACAGAACTTTTTGAGGATGTAGGGTAGCCAATATTGGGTCTCTCTGTATCCTACACCCCAGGAAGATGGCGCCCTGGGGAGAGGTGAGGAAAGATTTTTTTTTATTTTTTTGTGAAACACAACCTTTGCAGAAGGGAAATGAAGAAAATATTCTGTTCCAAAGTCTCTGGAAGTGATGCCTGGAGCAGCAGGTCGTCCAGATAAGGGAAGACCTGTATACCCTGGATTTTGCATTAGACAGCTATAAGAGCCATGAATTTTGTAAACATCCTTGGTGTTGTAGAGACACCAAAGGGCAAAGCAGAGAACTGAAATTGTGAGGAAGCAACAACAACAAAGAAATTTCCTGTACAGGGAATGAATGAGAATGTGAAAGTAGGTATCCTTGATATCCAGGGAGGCCAGAAAAGCCTGTGGCAGGATAAGAGGAAATAAAAATTCGTAGAGAGAGCATGCGAAAGGCTGAAACCTTTAGGAAGGCGTTGAGGTGAGAAAGGTCCAAAAGGGGTCTCCAAGAGCCATCTTTTTTGGGTACCAGAAACATCCTCTAGTAGAAACCTCTTCCTCTTTGGGGCAGTGGAATTTCTTGGACAGCTCCCTGGGATTCAATTCCTGAAGCATTTCTGGAAAGAACTTAAGTTGTTCTCACTGTGGTTCAGGAATTCCCATGAAGGTAGGGGGGGGGGGCTAGAGATTTCCAGACCACGATGTACCTTTTGTGAATAATGGAAAGGACCCACAGGAATCTTGAGTTGTGTTCCCAGGCTGGAAGGGAGAGGCGCTGAGAAAAGGGGATGTGGGAGAGGCATGGATGGTAGTCACAGACTACCTGGCTCGTCAGGAAAAGGGCTGCTTCTGGGAAGGTGCAGACAGAGGGCTTAGAAGCAGGAGCTTACCTAGCCATCCTCTTACCTCTGGAAGGAGTACGAGATTGCTTCCTAACAAAAGCAGTTTTAATAGGATAGCTCCTTTGGAATTTAGGAGCTGGACAAGAGACAAAAATGTGCCTTAAACCATGTAACTCTCTACCTTTCTCCTGCAGAGACTTAAGAATAGTTGTGTACGAACTTACCATAACCTTGGATGTCCTCTGCCATCTTGCACTAGTCATTACAGGAGGGAGGTTGCTGCCTGAAAGTCTTTGGTCCAGGAGGGTACATGTGACATCCTTTGTCAGAGCCATAAACCGATAGAGTATAAAAGTGAGGTCTGGATGCACCCTCTTCAAAATGGACTGCCGCATACAGTAGTACTACTGGAGGTTTAAAGAGGGTCATAATTGGGAGACCTAAAAGACTCGCATGTAGACTAGACCATAGGGCACTTGATAGGTTGTGTGTAGTGGAGAAGTTGAGAGAGTGGGTGATTATGTCCCCACAGGTAAGTAAAGGTACAATAGACAGGTAAACAAGAGGGGATAGGCGGGAGGGACTGAATACTGCAAAGTGGAAGAGAAGGACATCTAAGATTATGGTAAGTTCTTACACAACAATTCTATGTCCTTCTATTCTCATGTTGCAGTATTCATTACAGTAGGGAGAGTACAAAAGCTTTTAGGTATGAACCTGGGTGAAGGATTAGGGTCCCTGGTCAATAAGACCCCGAAGAACAGATCTGGCAAACCCAGCTCTAGCTCTGGAGGCTAGGACCAGTTTGTAATGTTTTGTTAAGGTGTGCACTGAAGCCCAAGTAGCAGCTTCTAAAATTGAGGTGTAACCAACCCCTGTGAAAAAGGCAGCTAAGGAAGCAAAGTACAGTTGTGTACACTTGCCATAAATGTAGATGTTAAGTGTGTTCACTGTTGCAGTCATCACTTTTGGGGTTATCTGCTTGCAGTAGCCCTCAGTCGGCCTGATTAACAAAGTCTTGGGTCCTACGTCGGTTGCTGTCCCTTCTTCCATGACGTCAGGTCGTCAGGGGTATAAAACATGCAGCCGATGCAATTACATCAGTTTTTCTTGCCCTAGATGTCAGGTGCCCCCTTAATGGGAAGCAATTAAATCTATAAATATAGAAGGTTATACCCTCCAACAAAAAAGCAAATACACCAAAAAGCTTTAGAAGATAGTAAAGGAAAGTAGAGATATATCCAAAAAAGAAGGGGGTTGGAAGGAGGGTAACCAGGACTGCAACAGTAAATACACTAACATCTACATTTATGGTAAGTGTACACAACTGTACTATGTTCTTCATGTTTCATTGTTGCAGTCATCACTTTTGGGTATATTCCTAAAGCTAAGGATGGGAGGAGGAAATTTAAATAGAATTAGGACCAGCTCAAAGGCCCTGCAAGACTGCAGTGGCAAAGCCAGCTCTGGATTTAGAGAAAATTTGCAGATGGTAATGCTTGGTGAAAGTATGTACAGAACTCCAGGTAGCAGCTTCTAGGATGTCCCTGGTAGGGATACCTCTGAGAAAGGCTGTAGAGGTAGATGCAGCCCTGATAGAGTGGGGCCTAATCCCCTGTGGGATAGGTTTTCCATGGTGTTTGTAGCAAAAATGAATGCAATGGCCTATCCATTTGGAAATGGTTTGATTTGAAATTGCCTTCCCCTCTGCCACTGCAGCAAATGCCACCTGCAGTTGATCATATTTCCTTTGAGGTTTAGTTCTGTCCAAGTAGAATCTAAGTTATCTGTGCACATCTAAGGAGTGCAGAATCCATTCCCCTTTGTTCTGTGGATTAGGAAAGAAGGTTGGCAAATGTATGGACTGATTAAGGGCCACACTGGATACTACCTTGGGCATGAAGGAGGGATTGGTCCTGAAGGAAACCCTGTCTGCGTGAAAGATGATGAAAGGCTCCACTGCCATGAGGGCCTGTAATTCAGATACCCTTCTTGCTGAAGTGATTGCTAAAAGGAAAGCTGTTTTCCAAGAAAGGAATTTTAAGTCCTCAGCGGCAGCTGGCTCGAAAGGAGGAAGTGTGAACTTTTCCAATACAAAGCTGAGGTCTTAGGCTGGAGTTGGAGCTCTCCTGGGTGGTCGTAATTTTTTGGTCCCTCTGAAGAACTGCTTAAGCAGTAGATGAGAGAAGAGGGGTGCTTCTGTGTTATAATGAAACGAGATGGCTGAGGCGTGAATTTTGATGGAGAGGAAAGACAGGCCCTTATGAAGCATCTCAGTTAAGTATTGTAAAATCTGAGGTAAACTGGGCACTGTTGTGCTCATCCCTTGAAATTGGTTCCAGGCACAGACTCTTTTCCATTTTTCAGCCTAAGACTTTCTGTTACTAGGCCTCCTTGCCTCTAAAATGATATCCATCACTGGTTTACTGAGGGGATGGTAAAGGAGAAATTATATAATTAGTCAGGCTGCTAGATTCAGTGTTTGAAGTTGAGGATGCAGAACTTGGTTCTGCTGAGAAAATAGAGTAGGAGTCTGAGGCAGGTGACATGGGGCCCACAGTGACACACTGCGCAAGAGGGGGTACCAGTGTTGGCATGGCCAGTCTGGTGCAATCAAAATAGTCTTTGGTTTGTCTTGTTTGAACTTTAGTAATACTTTGAAGAGCAGACGAGGAAACGCATAAACTGACAGAGCATCCACTTTCCAAGCTAGTTTGTGGGGAGTCCTTGTGCAGAATTTGTCCAACTGATAGTTTTGGGGGGAGGCAAACAGGTCTATATCTGGGCTCCCCCATTTGCTTGTCAACATGTTGAAAATCTTTGGTTCCAGTTTCCACTCGTGTGGGTCCATGAGGTTTCTGCTTAGTTTGTCTGCCAGTGTATTTAATTTTCCTGGCAGGAATTGAGCTTGTAAAAGTACTTGATAGCTCAGGGCTGTGTTCCACAATACCATGGCTAGTCTGCAGAGGGAGTAAGAATGTGTACACCCCCCTGCTTGTTAATGTACCACATAACAGTGGTGTTTGCCAGTCTATCATTAATTGTCCTGGAAGAATGCGGTCCTTAAAGGCTGTCACAGCATTCTGTACAGCTAACTCTTAGTTATGTACTTACCATAACGATAGATGTATGTGATCCATCTCGCCTACATTCATTACTGATGGGCTCGGAGCCGATTCTCGGCTCCGACTCGGCCGCTATAACAAGCACAAAGTCTCTCATTGGCTGGGCCAACCTTGTATCCCAGGATGCACCACACCCAAACCCCCAGATCTTGTTTGCCCCAACACATTCTTCCACCAAAAGAACCCAGAAAGAGAAATCTGTAAGAGGAGAGAAAAAATAATATCCTTTGGGGAATCTAGGAATATTTGTCTCCTCCAAGTCCAACAGGCTGGGGGAAGGAGGGTGGGTACGTAAGAATGTAGGCGAGATGGATCACATACATCTATCGTTAAGTACATAACTAAGAGATGTAATGTGATCCTATCTCGCCTACATTCATTACTGATGGGACAGCGTCCCTAGCACCTGAATCCTGGGGGGCTCACTGGAAAACACTCCTGAGCACTGTGGAACCAAAGGAAGCCCGACCTCTAGATGCCACGTCCAATTTGTAATGAGAAATAAAGGTATGTGGAGAAGTCCAAGTAGCCGCTGCACATATCTCATCCACAGACTGCCTAGCGTGAAAAGCCACTGAAGTTGCCATAGCCCTAGTAGAATGCACCTTCACTGGAAAGGGAAGATCCCTACTTGTCAATGCATAAATGAAGGAGATGCAATCCTTAATCCACTTAGCGATGGTGGACTTAGTTACAGATCTGCCAATTCTATTGTCCGAAAAAGACACAAACAACTGATCCGATTTTCCTCTCCTGTTGTGTCCTACTCAAATAAAACCTCAATTGTCTATGTACATCCAACTGGTGAAATATGTATTCTGCTTTGTTGGAGAATTGTGGGAAAAAGACTGGCAGCTCAATAGACTGTTGAAGGCAAAAGACGGAAGAGACCTTAGGGAGAAAGGAAGGGTTTAGTCTCAGAGATACTCTGTCCTTATGAAAAATCAAAGAAGGAGGTTTGACAGAAAGGGCTTGAAGCTCCGAAACCCTTCTGGCTGAAGTAATGGCTACCAAAAAAACAGTCTTCCACGATAAGAATTTTAATTCGCAAGTGGCTGCCGACTCAAAGGGAGGAGACGTTAAAGCTCCGAGCACCATATTTAAGTCCCATGGTAGAACAGGTTGTGAAACCAGGGGGCGAATCAACCAGGCTCCTTTCAGAAAGGCTTTACACAGCCTATGACCCATGAGGGAAGGTTCATGAGCAACGTGATAATTAGAGATCGCCACCAGTTGAACCTTTATAGTGGAGACAGCGGAACCCTGTCTAAAAAGTGTTGCCAAAAAAATCTAAGACCGCTGATACAGGGGCTGTAAGGGGATTAAGATCACGCTGCTTGGCCCAAATTGCAAATCTCTTCCATTTACTAGGGTATATCTTCCTAGTAGAAGACTTGTGAGAAGAGGACAGAATCTGTACCACTTCCGGGGTAAGAGTATGTTGTCTGACTAAGGCAGGAAGTGGAGCAGCCAAGCAGCGAGTTTGAGAGTTCGGAGGGATGGATGGGGCTGCCCTGACTGATGAGTCAATAGGTCTAGAGCTGGGTCAAGAATCCAAGGACCATCCACCGCATACTTCTGAAGGAAGGGGAACCAAACTTGACGGGGCCAGTGTGGTGCGATCAGAATCATGCTGCTTCCCAAACAAATTGCCTTCTGAACCACTCTTGGCAGAAGAGGGATTGGAGGGAAGGCGTAGAGCAGACTGACCAGGGCCACAGGGCCAACTGTTAACTAGAGCATCCCTGGGTGACTCCCCCTGAGGAGGGATCAGAGTGAAAAAATTGCTGCACTTTGCATTTAGGGGACTGGCAAAGAGGTCGCAGCAGGGAAGTCCCCACTTGGAGAAAATCTGAGCAGCCACTCTATCGTTCAGAGACCACTCGTGAGGCATCAGAATAGCTCTGCTCAGCCTGTCTGCTATCACGTTGGACTTCCCCAGAATGTGCGTTGACACAAGAACACGCTGGGAAGCGATCGCCCAGTTCCACACTCTCATGGCTTCCCTGCAAAGGGGATAGGACTTGGTTCCCCCCCTGTTTGTTCAGATACCAGACAACCGACATATTGTCGGAAAGAATCGCAATAGTTCCCTGGGGAAGAAAGCTGTGTAGTGCCTGCAACGCTAGAAGCACTGCTGTCATCTCCAGAACACTGGTATGCAAGTGAGTCTCGTGATCTTGCCAGGTACCTTGGACAGTTCTGCCCAGATAATGCCCCCCCCCCCTATCTGGGAGGCATCCGTGGTTACCGTGGCAGTGGGGGATGGGGGGGATGAACGATCTTCCCTTGATTCAGATTGGAGGGGAGAAGCCACCAATAAAGATCTTGTCGGCATCTCTCCGTGATGAAGATGGGATGGGACAAGGGCAGTTCCTGATATGACCACTGGACCAAAAGGAGCCACTGAAGTATTCACATGTGTAACCTGGCAAGAGGGACTAGAAGAATGGTAGCCGCCATTGTTCCCAACAATTGAAGAACCGTTCTGGCCTGGGCTTTTTTTCGGGGCAGCAAGGCCAGAACTTGGGCCTGCAACACCTTTAATCTCTCCCTGGGTAGAAATGCTCACATCTTTAAAGAGTCTAGCTCTGTGCCGATAAAGGCAAGACGCTGTGATGGCAGCAATACAGATTTTGCCCAATTGAAAGTAATTCCTAGTAGATGTCCCAATTTGATGGTAGTTATCATGGCTTGAATAAGTAGATGCCTGGAGGGGGCTGTGAGGAGCCAGTCGTTTAGATAAGGAAATACCTCGAATCCTAGACATCTCAGGTGAGCAGTCACCACTGCCAAACACTTGGTAAACACCCTGGGGGCTGTGGTGAGACCAAAGGGCAGGGCCCGGAATGGAAAATGACTGGCCCCCAGCCGGAAGCGTAAATCATGCCTGGAGGCCTTGTGTATCTTGATGTGATAATAAGCGTCCTTGAGATCTAAGGAGCACATCCATACTCCTTTCTCCAACAGGGGGAGAATGGATTGCAAAGTGACCATCCGGAACTTGGACTTCTTTACAAAGCGGTTCAAACGGCTGAGATCCAGAATGGGTCTCAAGTCCCCTGTTATTTTCGGCACCAAAAATAATCTTGAGCAAGTTCCTGATCTGATCTGGTCTGCGGGGACTGGTTGGATAGCTCCTTTTCTTAGCAGCTTTGAGATTTCTAGTGCTGCTTGATCCAGTTGACTGGGTGGAACGTCCGGGATTCTCTTTGACGGTGGGGGAGAACAGATAAAGGGAATGGTATAACCTCTGGTGATGATTCGAAGCGCCCATCGGACCCGAGTGATGGACTCCCAGGCCTGAAGATGCTCCGAAAAACGACCCCCGACTGGCTCCGGAGATGCACAGTCGGGTAAATCCCTCAGGGACGTTGGAAAGAGGAGCCACGAAAGGATTTGCAGTCTCCTGTATTGCGGGGGCCTCCGCCGCCTCTAGGGCGACGTCTTCCGGAGTAATTCCCCCCCTCCTCTGCCTCTGGAGGGGGGGGGGTCACTCTGATGGGCAGGGGAAGACTTTTGAGACTTTCTGAACCACATTTTTCCTCCCCTCTGAGCCTTGGGATAAGGTCTAGTGGGAAGAGAAAAACGGGCCCCAACGGCAGACAAAGTCTTGTCCTCCTGCTCACATCTAGTGAGGGTGTCTTTCACCTTGGGTCCAAAAAGGGAGGACCCGTCGAATGGGGCGCCCATGAAAGAAGACTTGAAAGCCTCTGCAAAATGACACAAGCGCATCCAGGCTTGCCTCCTGAGGGCTACGCCTGAACTCGCTGCTCTACCCACCCCCCCCGGCTGCATAAGATATGAGCCTCATGGACGAGTTGACGACGGAAGAAAGGGTAGACAGCTGATCGTTCACAGATTGGGTCAACGTCTCAGGCAAGTTACCCGACAGGGTATCTCCCAACTCCTTTATGAGATCCCATTGGAGCCGCGTAAAATGACACAAGTAACTCAGCGACCACAAGGTAAAGGTCGCTGAAGACAGGGTACGCTTCCCATACCTATCCATGCTCCTAGACTCCTTATTAGGAGGATGGATGGAAGTAGAAGCCTCTGCCACGTCCTGCTGAGTGGCAGACGCCACCACCATGGCATCCACAGGTACTCCCTTGGTCAAAAACTCTTTTCCAGGAGGAGCAGATAAGAATTTATTGGGGCGGCTAGGAACTGGCTCCACAGAGTCAGGGTGTTCCCACACCCTTCGACAAATAAGATCCAACAATTCATCGAAGGGTGGAGACACCCAGGAGGAGGAAGGCTGGGCTCCAAAGGCCTTGAGGAAGACGGACTCCTCCTCAGAAGGGTTTTTGGATGGCCAGTCGCCCCGCTGTCTCAAGATCTCCAGGATATCGGAGAATGAGACATCATCGGAGGACGACTTCAGGGACCCTTCTGCATCATCGAGGTCGGTACCCGAGGTGACAGACTCATCTGGGGGGTCTAGGTACTTCCTCTTACACAGCTTCTTTCTGGCAGGCTCTTCACGCACGGACTCTAAAGGGCCCTCAGAAAGCAGGGGACCACACAAGGTGGTGTCCTCAGGCCTTGGAGCCCCACTGTCCAGAGATAGGGGGGGGGCACCAGAAACTCTAGTCGCAGTGTCCAGGGAGGGAGATGCCGATTTGGGTGAAGTCACCAAGGACTAGGCCAGCGTGTTCCTCATAGCCTTGAAGGTGGGTCCCCCAGAATTGGAGGAGAGGCCCGTCTCCGAAACCATGACCGGAGTCGGGGTTCCCCTAGCCGAAGAACCAAGGGAGAGACTCGGAGCCAAAGCCAGAAGCCCAGATATATCCCCCTCGGGCCCGACTGAGGACACCCGAGTGCAGAGACCTGTAGAAGGAATAGAGAAGGTTGGAGCAGAGGTCAGGACTGAAAGACTGGCAGGGGGTCTCGGGGCCGACTCAAGGACTTCATTCGACTCAGCATGGTCCAACTCTGACGACACCAAGGTTGTCGGAGGAGGAAGAAATGGAACAGATACTATGGTAGGCTCCGGAGCCAACTGGGCTGGAGCCGAAAATAATTTGGATAACACTGGTAAACTGGAGGAGCCTCTGGACCACCCTATCTACATCCGAATTTGAAAGTCTGGAGGACCTGGAGGAGACTGAAGGGGGTCGAGAAACCCTTCCCATCGGATCCGAAACACGGCTAGAATGGCTCCGAATCGGCTCCAAAAGGATCGGAGCCGTAGCAGGCTCGAGAACCACCAAAACCTCCTTTGGCGCCGAAGGTTGTGGAACCGAGGAAGCCGGCTCCGAAATAGATACATTTTCCTGCGGCTCCGAGATCAATGGAACCGAGGAAGGAGACCCAGTGGTTGAAGCGTTAACCTGGAATATCTCCTCAAGGCAGAGCCCAATGCATCATCTCTAGAAAACGCTTCAGCTGCATCACAGCTGCATTTAATGGAACGATGCGGCACCTGAGAAGACGCCCTCAGAAAAGAACAGACCCGGGACTTGACTTCCGAATCTGGAAGGTCACAGAGAAGCAGAATGGCCTGAGAAAGAAGAGCTAAGGAATACTTAGTCACATGGGTTTGGTGGTTGATAGCACAGAAAGCCAGGGTAGCTGAGGTATATGCCTTTTTCCCCAGCCTTTCTATAATTCTACTCTTCTCATCTGACATGAGTGGTGAAGTGGTTGACAGAAGTCTGGATGGTTTATCAGCCACAGAAATCACAAGTGGAGCTGCAGAAGGACATTTGTAAAGGAATTTACACTCCTCTGGAACTTTGTAAAACCTGCTTGGCCTTTTAGGGGCAAGGAGGTTGAGAGTCCAGAGCCTTTGAAGAAGAACAGAAAGCATCAATAAACTGGTACAACAGGAGGCAAAGCAGATGGTGAAGAGTCCATCTGAAGCAAATCACAATTATCTTTTCTGCACATCACACATCTGAGATCAGTCCCATTTAAAATACTCTAATCCGTGCAAGTGTCTCCCCAAATGTGACATCCTCACCAGCAGCTTCAGTGCAGTTAGATTTTTCCTCATACTTCAAGGGAGATGTAATCTGGGCAAAACAGGCCAAGGATGCATTCTCTGAGGAATCCTCCTCATCAGAAAAACACATGTTCCCTAACTCTCTTCTCAGGGGAAGAAGTTACAGGAGGGCCAGGTAAGCCTTAAAGCCATGAAGGTATTAAAGAGGCCTTGTGTAAAATCCTGTCAGTCAGACAATTCCTGAGGGGCAGAAACATGTTTAGCTTTCTATTTCTTTTTAAGGTGGACATCAGCTTTGTGCAAGATGGAGGGGCCAGATGCAGGCCTACATTGTGACGTCGTCTTCGGAATACCCTCCCGGACTAAGATTTATGGATTACCTCAAAATCCTTCTGAAGCAGTCAGCCTACGTTCCCCTCTGTCCATCCGAAGTGGACATCTGCAAATCCTCAGAGGATGTGCGAGTAGTTGAATCCCTGAAGGTCTCCAAAATGGTACTAGTTGATGAATATGAGCCAGTATCCAAACAAACCTCCAGGCATTCATCAGCCTCGACATGGATGTCTGGAATGGGAGGCACAGCAGAAGGCTTGAGTTTCTTAGCTTTCTTCTCAGGATCAGCAGAAAGCCCTGATTTACCGTTCATAATGTTGTGCACCAACCTTTTAAGCCTCTGATTTTCAAGGTAAATGTTGAGAGGGGAAAGGCGGCTCTGTAGGGTCTTCAGAACAAATGCCTGGCATATGGCTCAAGATTTATGGTTATGGTTAGCCCTAAGCAGAAAAGGCACTGATTATTAGCATCTTTATGTGGGATTTGTCTGCCACACTGGCATTTGCCTTTCTTGGATGACATGTAACCTCAGTCAAAAGCAGTAGCAAAAGTACCCCAACAGGGCACTTACCTGCACGGCTTGTACACTGGCAAACAACTCGGGCAGACAGATCGAAGATGGCATTCAGACTGGTGGCAGAGAAGTTCTGAGGATGGTACGTGCGGACGGCACTTTATGGCCTATACTGTCTGTGGGCCTACATGTGATGTCTCACATACCTTGCAGTGATAAAAGGCTTTTGTATACTGGCCGGATGTCGGGACCACTATGGCAGTCATCCTTCATGTAAAGAATACTGCAACATAACAGGACGACGACATCTGGAGTTGAACAGAAAGGACATTGATGTCCTTGAAACCTCTCATTCCTCCAGAAGTCAGTCATTAAAAATGGTGGGGAGTTGAGGAAGAATGAAAATGGACAACACAGATGGAACGTTATGGTGAGTACATAACTTCTTTATCTGATGTTGTCAATTTTCATTCATTCCTCAACTAATGGGACAGAAACAGAAGTTATGTTCTTACCATAACGTTCCATGTTAGTTGTCTTCTTCTCGCCTTCTTTCTTGCTGGATGGGTTCGGACTCGGCCACTCTAAAGCTCGAGAGTTGGTTCCACCGGCTCGAGGCCCCCCTTATATCCCACAATGCTAGGCGTGAAATACCTCAGATCTCGTTTGTGAGCTAGGCCCAGCTAATAATACAACCAGGAAAAACTGGAAAAGTGTCCACCTCTATAAACAAAGGGAAAGAGAAAGGGTGACCTAAGCCTGATCTAGGAAAATATGCACAGCAGAGCATATACCTATCGCAAGGAGGTGGTAGAAAGAGAGGTCACAATCAAACTCCTCTAGGTCTGTCCAGGCCAGGGGGAAGGAGGGTGGGACGCAAGAAAGAAGGCGAGAAGACAACTAACATGGAACGTTATGGTAAGAACATAACTTCTATATGTTAAGTTGTCTATCTCGCCTTCATTCTTGCTGGATGGGACCGCGTCCCTAGCACCTTGTCCCGGGTGGCCTAACGGAACAGACTCTTGAGAACAGTGGAACCAAAGTTAGCTCTATGCCTAGAAGCTAAATCCAACTTATAATGAGAAATGAAAGTGTGAGGAGTAGCCCAAGTAGCCGCTGCACAAATGGTGTCAATAGGCAGTCTGTCGTGGAAGGCTATAGAAGTAGCCAAAGCTCTGGTGGAATGGGCTTTAGGTTTGTTAGGCAGATTTTGGTGTCTAATTTCATAAACAAGGGAAATCAGAGATGTTAGCCATCTGGATAATGATACCTTTGAAACTGAAAGTCCTTTTCTGCCTTCTGCATAAGAGACAAACAGCTGGTCAGATTTTCTGAATTGTTTGGTTCTATCCAAATAGTACCTTAACTGACGATGAACATCTAGCCAATGCAATTTTTGTTCAGACCTATTAGAATATTCTGGAAAAAACACAGGGAGGTCAATGCTTTGATTTAGGTTAGACGCCGAGGCTATCTTAGGTAAAAAGGACGGGTTGGTTCGTAAAGATACCCTGTCCTTATGGAACAACAGATAAGGAGGTCGACAGTTGAGTGCATGAAGTTCTGAAACTCTTCTAGCTGAAGTAATAGCTACCAGAAAGAGAGTCTTCCATGATAGCAATTTTAAAGAACAGGAGGCTGCAGGTTCGAAAGGGGGAAGAATCAAAGAACTAAGAACTAAATTTAGGTCCCAAGGAGGAGGAGGATTTCTTATAGGAGGTCTGAGTAGAAAAACTCCCTTCAAAAAGGCTTTGCAAAGCTTGTGGGACATTATGGCAGACCCTGAAATGCCCACATGAAAGTTAGAAATAGCTGCCAATTGAACTTTAAGAGTAGAAGGAGATGAACCTGCATGGAAGAGTTCAGCTAGAAAATCAAGGACCATTTGGATGGAAGCAGTGAAAGGATCTATGTCCCTTCCTTGAGCCCAACAGGCGAAATGTTTCCACTTACTCAGATAAATCTTTCGAGTGGAAGATTTATGGGAAGCTATCAAAATATCTCGAACAGAGTGAGATATTTGAGGAAGCCTGGCTAAGGTTGGAATTGGAGGAACCAAGCAGTGAGGTTCAGAGAGGGAAGGGAGCGATGAAACTGACCCGACTGATGGATCAAAAGATCTGGAACTAGGTCCAGATGCCAAGGTCTCTCCAACAGAAATTGATGTAGAAAGGGGAACCAAACCTGTCGAGGCCAGTAAGGAGCAATGAGGATCAACGAGGCCTTCTGAGCGATAGCTTTCTGTATCACTTGAGAGATTAGTGGGAAGGGAGGAAATGCATACAGAAGTCCCCGGGGCCAAACTTGGACTAGAGCGTCTCTGCTGGGCTGGCCTGGTAAAGGGAATAGGGTGAAATAATCTCTGCACTTGCTGTTTTGGGGAGTAGCAAAAAGGTCGCAGGAAGGCTGACCCCACTTGAGAAAAATTTCTCTCACAACAGAGTCTTTCAGAGACCACTCGTGAGGCATGAGGATAGCTCTGCTCAACTTGTCCGAGATTTGATTGGACTTCCCGGGGATGTGCGTTGCTATCAGAAAACGCTGAGAAGAAATCGCCCATTGCCACAGTCTGAGTGCTTCTCGACACAGGGGGTAGGACCTGGTTCCGCCTTGTTTGTCGATATACCACACTACAGACATATTGTAAGTCTGGATTGCTATCGTTCCCAAGGGAAGAGAGTCTTGAAGGGCTTGCAACGCTAAAAGCACTGCTCTCATCTCTAGAACATTTATGTGCAAGTGGCATTCATCTGGTTGCCATGTGCCCTGGACAGTTCTGCCCTGATAATGCCCCCCCCCACCCGATCAGGGAGGCGTCCGTTGTCAGAGTAGCAACCGGAGGGGAAGGAACAAAGGGTCTTCCCAAGAAGAGCTGAGGGGAAGACATCCACCACAGAAGCTGATCCCTGCATGTTTGCGTAATCATAATGGTGTGGGACATCGGAAGTTGCTGGTATGACCATTGTGTGAAGAGCATCCATTGAAGGATTCTCATGTGGAATCTGGCTAATGGAAGCAGAGGTATGGCAGCCGCCATAATCCCCAATACTTTCAGAACTAACCTGGCTTTGACTCTGTTGCTGCTGAAGAGGAGCGAGACCAGTTTGTGTATGTCTGTTATTCTCTGATCTGTTAGTCTCGCAGACATGTTGACTGTGTCTAGATTTGTGCCTATGAAGGTAATAGTACGACAAGGTGACAAAACAGACTTTTCGCAATTTATTGAAATGCCTAAGTTTTGACAAATGCGAAAGGTGTAGTCCCTGGCCATTAGAAGGAGATGCTTGGTGGGAGCTGTGAGGAGCCAGTCGTCCAAATATGGAAACAGCTGGAATCCTTGACGTCTCAGGTGAGAAGCTACCACTGCCATGCATTTGGTAAACACCCGGGGGGCAGTGGTGAGACCAAAGGGCAGGGCCCTGAATTGAAAATGACTGGTTCCCAGCCTGAAGCGGAGGAATCTTCTGGAGCCGCCTGTTCATTTTTATGTGATAGTACGCATCCTGAAGGTCTATAGAGCACATCCAGTTTTCCTTTCCCAATAGGGGAAGGATGGACTGTAGCGTGACCATCCGAAATCTTGTTTTCTTGACCGACTTGTTCAAGATACTGAGATCCAAAATTGGTCTCCAGTCCCTGTTTTCTTTGGAACTAAAAAGAACCTGGAGTAGATTCCGGATCCTTGCTAGTCTGCTGGAACTGGCTGAATTGCTCTTTTGCAAGCAGCTTTGAAATTTCCAAAGCTGCAAGATCCCTTTGAGCGGGTGGAACCTCTGGAAGGGATTTTTTTGATTGGTTTGGAATGCGAACGAAGGGAATGGAATAGCCTTCGGAAATGATGGACTGTACCCACTTGTCTTGAGTTAGGGATAGCCAGGCTTCTGGGTACAGTGACAATCTTCCCCCGACTGCCTCCGAAGGTGGACAGTCGGGCAACACCTCAGGGATGCTGAAAGGGCTTATCGGAAAAGGTTTCTCGATTGCCCTGGTTCTGCGGACCCCCTCTGCCTCTGGGGTGACATCTACCATTATTGTTCCCTCCTCTGCCTCTGGAGGGGATCCGACTCTGTGCGTCAGGCAAATTCCCTTGAGATTGTTTGCGGAACCACATTTTCCCACTTTTCTGGCCTTTGGGGTAAGGTCTAGAAGGAGTAGAAAAACGGACTCCGATGGCAGATAGAGTTTTGCCATTCGTCTCGCACCTAGTCAAAGTTTATTTCACTTGAGGACCAAAGAGAGATGATCCATCAAACGGGGAATTAGTGAAAGACGTTTTAAAGGGTTCCGCAAAATTGCATAGTCGCATCCAGGCATGCCGGCGTAAGGCGACACCTGTCCCTGCGGCTCTACTTGCTCCATCAGCCACATATGAAAGGAGGCGCATGGAGGAGTTAGCTATCGAATTCAGGGTAGTCAGCTGGGTGTTCATTTTGTCCTGAAAATCTGCAGCTGTAGGGTCCTTCAACATCTCACTTGCTTCCTTGATCAAGTCTCTCTGGAGACGGGTGAAATGGCATAGGTAGTTCAGCGAACGCATTGCAAAGGTCGCTGATGAAAACATCCGCTTCCCATACCTGTCCATAGACCTAGATTCTTTATTAGGGGGATGGACAGGCACTGAAGGATCAGCAAGTTCCTTCTTGGTGGCAGCAGCTACCACCATAGCATCCACAGTAACACCTTTGGTCAGAAATTGTTTGTCAGTTGGTGCTGTTATAAATTTAGAAGGTCTCCTGGGGGTAGGGTCCACTGAGTCAGGAGCCGTCCAGGCTTTCTTTGCCACCACCTGCATGAGGGGATCAAAGGGGGGGGACACCCAGGAGGTGGAAGGGCGAGAGCCAAACGCCTCAAGATACACAGATTCATCCTCCGAAGGGTTAAGGGCTGGCCAGTTTCCCCTCTGTTTCAGGATCTCTAGAATGTCCGCGAAGGAGACATCTTCAGAAGGGGAACGGGGGGAACCCTCGGAATCCTCTAAATCTGTGTCAGAGGTGACAGACTCAGGTGAGTCTATGTGCTTCCTCTTACACTTTCTCTTCCTAGGGGCTCCCTGCCAATTCAGGGAGGCCTCGGAAGAGGATGAGATCCCCACAGGGGACTCTTGAGGAGCTAGCTCTCTGCGGTCTGGGATGAGGGAGTGAGTAGACATAACCTGAGGCACCGAAGAGGGAGGGGCGGACGGAGCCGACTGTGGAGTTGAACAAGGTTCCAACACACTCCGCATGACCTCGAACGCACCCCTGTCAGGCAGAGCCAGAGGTCCCCGCTCAGAGAAGCTGAGAACCTCCCTCGGCACCGACAGAGATGGCTCCGAAGCCGATGTCGGAGCCGAACTCACCAGCGCCGAAGCACCGAGAGGGAGAGCGGGGTCGGACAAGGGTCCGATGCCACTCACCCCCTCGGAGCCGACGAGGGAAGTCCAGCGCCGAGATTCTTCAAAAGAAGAAATCGGAGCCGACGACGGAGCCGAAGACAAATGTATCGGCTCCGATGCTACCACAGTCTCGGTTCCAAGACGCCCCGGCTCCGAGCTCAAAGGAGTCGGAGGAGGAATATTTAGAGGAATAAGTTGAGGCATCGACTGATGAGTCGGGCTATGAAGCATTTGGGCCAGTGCCTCGGACTTTAGAAGTCGACTCACTACCCTCCGGAGGTCATGATCCGAGAGCCTCGATTACCTGGAGGAGTGAGATCTGTGGCTCCGTTCAGACAGCAAGGGAGACGCTGGAGCCGAATGAACGGAGCCAAGGGATGGTGACCTCGACCTCTTTCTAGATGTCGGCTCCGATGGTCTGATCGGAGCCAACCCAGGAATCTCCAATACCTCGGCTCCGGCCGGAGACGAGGGAACCACAGAAACTGTAGTCAAAGACTCATCGGCTCCAGCCGGAGCCGATGTAGCAGTAGGCTTCGAAGCCTTAGGCCTCGACTCAGAAACTGGAGTCGAGGTCTTAGAAGCCTTGGAAGGTTTCCCCGATGGAGCAGTAAGGGAACCTTCAGGCTTGAGCAAACCCCTTAGGATGAGTTTGTTCTTTCTTTCCTGCAGGACTCTGGGGCTGAAGCCATGGCATACAGCACAAGAGTCCTGCAGGTGTAAAGGTCCCAGGCAGTACACACAAGAAGTGTGACCGTCTGTCAGAGACATTTTCTGACAGCACGAGTCACACTTTTTGAAGCCTGAGACCTTTGAATCCTTGGACATTATCAAGGAACCGAAAGTGTAACCACCACACAGAACACACCCACACCGATTACACTATAAGAAAGATAGACTAAATTAAACTAATAAAAATTAGTTAGTTAGTTTAGGTATTTAAATATCCCTATCAAAACACAAACACTCCACTTAGGGATAACAGGGCCCGAAGGCCTAAGGGAAGAACTTATAAGTTCTTGAAGGAGAAAAACGGAATAATAGAAGAAGGGGATAAATTCCACTAAACTAAGGGAAATATGTGAAAATAAGTTAAGAAAGGGGATTTAAACTAGTTCAAAAAGACTGATTTAACAAACTGACCTGAGCCGGTAGAAAAACACCTCGATCGCTGTAGCGGCAAACGAGATCTGGAGTATTTCATGCCTAGCATTGTGGGATATAAGGGGGGCCTCGAGCCGGTGGAACCAACTCTCGAGCTTTAGAGTGGCCGAGTCAGAGCCGAGGTCGGCTCCGAACCCATCCAGCAAGAATGAAGGCAAGATAGACAACTTAACATTCCCCAGTTACCTAAAATCCGGGGTGGACTCTAAGGAAGGATGTTCACAACTACAGCTGAGAAAAAGGCTGCTCTTCCCCTTGAGACCAGATCTGCTTTGTAATGAGTAATAAAAGTATGAGGATTTGACCAAGCTGCAGCCACACACATATCCATACAAGCTCTACACTGGAAGACACAAATTGCCACAGATCTGGTTGAATGAGCCTTTAATGGTTTTGGTAAACGGAGATTCAATTTGCTATAGATAAATGAAATGCAAACTGTCAACAATCTAGCTAGAGTTACCTTTGTGACTGATTCAATTTAATATGTGCAAATGAAATAAACAACTGATCTAATTTGTTTTGTTCTGTGTAGGTAGAAACAATTTTCTATTGACATCCAATAAGTACAGCATATATTCTCCTGTATTTACAAATTTTGGAAAGAATACTAGCAAGTTAATGGACTGGCTGATGATGGATTCTGACACCATCCAAGGAAGGAAGGAAACATTGGTATGTAACATGACCCTATCCTTATGAAACATCAAAAATGGAGGATTAGAAGATAATGCTTGAAGTTCTGAAATTCTTCTAGCAGATGTAATTGCAACTAAAGATAGTCTTCCAGGTCAAGAATTTAAGATCACATTTAGGTGCCAGTCCAAAGGGAGAATAAATTAAATTTTGCAGTACCAAACTTAAATCCCATGGTGATGTGGGGTCTTTACAAGGGGGTAGCTTAGCAGGAGAGTACCTGTCAAAAAGGCTTTGCACAGTTTAGAGGAAGCCAGAGAAGCATTTTGAAATCCCGCATGAAAGTTAGAGATTGCTGCAAACTGGACGTTAATAGTTGACGAACTACCACCTTGCCAAGACTGAAGTGGAGCTGAGAAAGTACAGTTGTATACCTACCATAAATGTAGATGTTAGAGTGTATTCACTGTTGCAGTCATTACACTTGGGTTATCCTGCTGGCAGGCGACCCACAGTCTGTCCGAGTTCCAAAGTCTTGGTCCGGCGTCGGTTGCTGTTGCCTCTTCCCTGATGTCAGTGCACCAGGGGTATAAAAGTTGGAACCGACACCATTTTTTTCAGTTTTTCTTACCCCAGATGTCAGGTGCCCCCAGATAGGAAGGCTGAAAAGATAACAATATGCCAAACAACCATGCATATATTACCATAAACATTTCCTTCATCTACAAGCAAATACACCACATACGTTGTATAGAGGTGAGAAGTACAGACTAGTCTCAGCAAAGAGGGGGATGGTGGGTGGGTAACCTGGACTGCAACAGTGAATACACTCGAACATCTACATTTATGGTAGGTACACAACTGTACTATGTTCATCGTGTTTCACTGATGCAGTCATTACACTTGGGTAGAATCCCAAAGCTGAGGTTGGGTGGCTGGGTCTAGATTGGATTTGGCGAGGCTAACAAGCCCTGCAGAACTGCAGTGACAAAGCCTGCTCTGGATTTGGAGTAGAGAGGTAGGTGGTAGTGCTTGGTAAAAGTGTGCACTGAGCTCCAGGTTGCAGTTTCTAATATGTCTTTGGTTGGTACCCCTCTGAGGAAAGCTGCTGAAGTGGCTGCTGCTCTGGTAGAATGAGGCCTAATGTCCTTAGGCACAGATTTGCCATGTTGTGCATAACAGAAGCGGATGCAGTGTTCTATCCATTTGGAGGTTGTCTGCTTTGTAATAGGCTTTCTTTGTGATCTTGCAGCATATGCTACAAACAGTTGCTCAGTTTTTCTGAAAGCTTTTGTTTTGTCCATGTAAAATCGTAGCTGCCTGTGTATTTCCAAAGCGTGCAGAAGTCTTTCCTCTTTATTCTAGGGATTTGGGTAGAAAGTAGGCAAATTAATGGTTTGGTTTAGGGGCACATTGGAGACCACTTTTGGCATGAATGTTGGGTTTGTCCTGAGAGAAACCCTGTCCTGATGAAAAATGAGGAAAGGTTCCACAGCCATCAATGCCTGTAACTCTGAGACTCTTCTTGCTGAAGTTATTGCTAGGAGCAGAGCAGTTTTCCATGACAAGAATTTTAGATCAGCTGTGCTGGCTGGTTCAAATGGAGGCAGTGTTAGATTTTCTAAAACAAAATTGAGGTCCCAAGTAGGTACTGGTGCTCTCCTAGGGAGTATTATATTCTTTACCCCTCTGAGGTACTGTCGTAGTAGAGGATGTGAAAAAATAGGAGGATCCGTATTGTAGTGAGCTGAAATGGCAGAAGCATGGATTTTAATAGATGAAAAAGATAGGCCTTTGTCCAACATCTCAGTCAGGTATTGCAAAATTTGAGTTATATATTAGGGACCAGTGGGTCGAGCCCTTGAGCCTGGTTCCAAGCACAGAATCTCTTCCATTTTTCTGCATAAGATTTCCTAGTGCTGGGCCTTCTGGCTTCCAAAATTACATCCATAACAGCTTTAGAGAGAGGTGCGGTCTGAGTGGCTACATTATCTGCCATGCTGCCAGGTTTAAGGTTCTGAGCTGACTGTGCAGAATCTGATTGTTTTGCTGTGTCAGAAGATGAGGGATTTGAGGTAGAGGCCAAGGTGGGCCTTGGGACAAAGTCTTTAGGATTGGATACCAGTGCTGGCGTGGCCAGTCTGGTGCAATCAGGATAATTTTTGGCCTCTCTTGTCTGACTTTTAGAAGCACCTTGGTGAGAAAGGGCATCGGAGGGAAGGCATAGACTGTCAGGTTTTTCCAGCTGAATGATAGAGCATCCACTTTCCATGCTTGAGAGTGATAAGTCCGTGTGCAAAATTTCTGTATTTGGCAATTGTGAGGGTAGGCAAAAAGATCTATGTCTGGGCGTCTCCATTCCCTTGTTATCATGTTGAACACTTGTGGATTTAGCTTCCATTCGTGAGGATCCATGAGATTTCTGCTTAGTTTGTCTGCCAGTGTATTTTTTGTTCCTGGCAGGAATTGTGCTTGCAGATGTACCTGGTAGGTCAGTGCTGTGTTCCACAAAGTCATGGCTTGTCTGCATAGGGGGTAGGAATGTGTGCCCCCTTGCTTGTTTATGTACCACACAACTGTGGTATTGTCCGTCTTTATTAATAGTTGTCCTGGATGTATTAGGTCCTTGAAGGCTGTCAGGGCATTCTGTACAGCTAGCATCTCTTTTTGATTGATGTGAAGATGCATTTGTTCCTTAGGCCAAGTGCCCTGAATACATTTTCCTGCCATATGTGCTCCCCAGGCATAATCCGATGCATCCGTTGTTATTGTCTGCCTGGCTGTAGGTAAGGTGAAAGGCTGTCCCTTGTTGTGGTGACAGGCCTGGGACCATCGAAACACCTGTTGTAGGCAGGGAATCAAGGTTATGATTGTGTCTAGGCTGTGACAATGCTGAGTCCAAACACTTTTTAGATACCATTGTAGTTTCCTCATATGCAGTTTTGCATATGGAATTAGTAGAATGCAGGATGCCATGAAACCCAGGGCCTGCAGAATTTTTCTTGCAGGGAGCTGGGTCTTTGTTGCCATCACTTGAAAGTAATGAGTCAGTTGCCTTTGTTTGTGTGGCGTGAGATGAGCCATCTGGGCAGTTGTATTTAAGCTTGCACCCAGGAATATTATCTCTTGACAGGGCACTAGTTTTGATTTATTTTCGTTTACCGTGTACCCTAGGCAAATTAGCAATCTTTTTACAAACGCCAGGTGCTTTAGAAGAATGTCCTTGCTCTCTGCTTGAATAAGGCAGTCGTCCAAGTAGGGATATATCTGAATTCCTTTTTGTCTGCAAAATGCAATTACTGGTGCCAGGCATTTTGTGAAGACCCTGGGCACAGTAGATAAGCCAAAGAGCAGTGCAGAGGATTGGTAATGCATTGAGCCTGCTATAAATCTGAGGTATCTTCTGCACGATTGTCTGATTGGGATGTGCAGGTATGCCTCCTTGAGATCCAAAGTAACTAGCCAAGCCTCCTTGCCCAACATGGGCAGAAGTTGTAGTGTTAACATTTTGAATTTTGGAACATCCAGGAAAGTATTTAGGATTGACAGGTCCAGTATTGGTCTCCAGGCTTGGTCTTTTCTGGGTACTAAGAAAAGTCTTGAGTAAAATCCTTGTCCCTGTTCTTCTTGTGGAACTTTTTGAATAGCTCCCATATCCATAAGAGCAGCAATCTGTTTTTGTGCCTCTGCCCACTGATTCTGTGGCAGGTTTGGCATACCTTTTGGTTTTAGAAGCGTGTGGAAGTGGAACCTGTACCCCTGAGAAACTATATTCAGCACCCATTGGTCTTGGGTGATCATGTGCCAATTTTTTGAGAAAAGTGCTAGCTTCCCTCCTAGGAGTGCTGTCAACTGGTAAGAGCTTGGCATTTGCAGAGGGAAGTCATTGTGACCGTTTCCTAAAAGGTTGTGATTTGTCTTCTCCTCCTTGGGGGCTGAAGCACCCCATTGTTTAGGTCTGTAGGAGCCTTGGGGCTGAGATCTGCCTCTAGGGTGCCAGTATCTGCCTCTTTGTGGCCTGTCTGACACTGGAAAGGACCAATTTTTTGAAGGCCAGTTTCTGCTAAATCTAGGTGGCTGAACCTGTAAAAAATCTTTCACAGTTTGCATTGACTTTGCTTTATCGTCCATTTTAACACCTCTTCTGCCTTAACACCAAAGTATCATGCTGCAGTGGAGCATCCAATAATTTCACTTTAACATGGTCAGGTAAACTTTGTTCTTTCAACCAAGCAGGTCTTCGAATAACTGAGCCTGTAACTGCGGCTCTACAAAAAGCCTCTAATGAATCAAAACCACATTGCAGAGTATGCTTTCCCACTTGTTAAACTGCATGCAATAAATCCCGTCAGGACTTTCTATATTTGTAACCATTTTCTGCTTTAACAATGACATGAGATACTGTTGATATTTAAGCATGTGAAACTGACAGTTTAAAGCTCTTACAGCTAAAGTAGCAGAAGTGTAAACTTTTTCCCCCCATCTGTCCATAGCTCTGGAATCCCTATCTGAGGGGACAGGATTTTTGGCAGTGGAAGCTTTAACCCCTTTAGGACCCTGAGAAATTGTTTCTGGGTCTGCAGCGGGGTTTTTGTAAAGAAATTTATGAGAGTCAGGGACCCTGTAGTACCTGTCTGGCTTTACTGGTGCAGGGTGTAAAGAATCTGGAGACAGACTGGATTCAGAAAAAACATCTACAATATCAAGCACAGGAAGGATAGCCAGGGGCCTGTGCTGAGGCAATAAAAGGAAATCTCTGAGCCTTTTCTTGGATTCTGAGTAATCCTGGCTCTCCCAATGGAAATGCTCCCTCATGGTGTGCAGGGTTTCCCCAAAAGAATAATCTTCAGGCGGTGAGGCTGAAGGAATGGACTCTTCAGCATCAGAGTCCTCATAGGGAGGGAGAGAATAGCCCTGATCAGAAGAAGAATCAGAGGAAATGGAAACCTGATCAGAGGAATCATAATCAGTGTCTTGCCTAGGCCTTTTGTCAGGAGGGAGATGGGAGCCTCTGATTAAAGTAATGAGGTCTTCGGACATTTTAAGCATCTGTTTCTTTGGCATGGATGACTGTTCAGGAGAATGCTGCACTTGTTTCCTTGTCTTTAATGGTGTTTTTGACTTTGCCTTTGCTGCTGTAGTGGGCTCAATTGTAAGCTGTGAAGGGCTGAAAACACCCTCAGAAGCCGATGCCTGCTCAGCGGCTCCAGACCCATCTGAGGGTATAGTTTCCGTAGGCCCAATACCTTGAGTTTCCACAGGCCTCGGTGTCTCCACGTGGCTGTCTGTTATGGCCTGTGGCTCTGAGGTAGCGGGTGTCAGGGGCTGCGAAAGTGCCTCACTGAGAACCAGCGAACCGGCGACTGGCCTAGAAGAGGCTTCGTCGTCGATTTTGGACCTCAGATGTCTTTTTCTTTGTCTTTGCGTTTTTTTACACATTCCTGTCGTCGGTTGTTCCGAAGGCATTATATAATTACATCTTCGTCCAAAATAATGTAAAGCAAAATCAGACGTTTAATAGTGCGTTTATTGAATCTAGCACAAAACCGACAGCTAGTAACGTTGTGGTCAGGGCTTAGGCAAGGAATGCAGTAAGAGTGAAAGTCCTTATGAGGTATTTGCTTCCCACAAGAAATACAATTATTAACTTTTACTGACATCGGTCTGGAGCAAGAAAAAGTTTCCCCAATTGGGTACTTAGCTTTATTGAAGACTTTGGTTCTGAAATTCAATTTTGAAAATCTCAGGAGTCAGCCGACCGGCACCTGCGAACTGCTTTTGCTTCGGGCACCGCGTGGCAAGAAAGACTGAAGAAAATTGCGTCTGTTGCAACTTTTATACCCCTGGTGCACTGACGTCAGGGAAGAGGTGACAGCAACCGACGCCGGACCAAGACTTTGGAACTCGGGCCGACTGCGGGTCGCTTGCCAGCAAAATAACCCAAGTGTAATGACTGCAACAGTGAAACACGAACATCGGGTCTATCTGATTTAAAGGAATTGGAGAAACCATGCTTTTCGTTTGAGATATCCGGGTGAACTGTGCCTGCTGGGTGAGACAGGAGGTCTTGAATTTGGATCCAAAATACAATGTGGACATAGCAGATGAGGCCAAAGGAAGGAAACCAAATATTATCAAGGCCAGTAAGGTGCAAGGAGGATGACTTTGCTCTTCAGCTGGGCTATTTAATGCAGGAATTTGGGAATTAGGGAAGTTGGAGGATAAGCATACAGAAGACCGGGGGAGGGGGGGGATCATGGAGTAGAGGGAATAACGGCAAAAAAGCTGCTGCACTTATCTAGGGGAGAGTCAAAGATCACAGCAAGGATGGCCCCACTGACTGAAAATCATATCTGTCACTTTGCTGTTGAGAGGCCACTTGTGAGGTAGTAAGATGGACCTGCTCAGTTTGCCTGCTATCACACCAGACTTCCACAGAACATGCATTGCTATTAGAAAGCGGTTAGAGGATGGAACCCATTGCCACACTGACGCTTCTCGACATATGGGGGTAAGACCTGATTCCCCCCGCTTGCTGACGTACCAAACTACTGATATAGTGTCAGTCTGGTTGCAACTGATCCAAGAGGGAGAGTCTTAGAATGACTGCAACACCAAAAGCACCGCTCTCATCGCAGAACATTGATATGTAAGTTGACCTCTTCAGGAGGCCAAGTGCCTTGGACTGTTTTCCTCAGAAAATGCCACCCCCAACCCAATCTGTCAAGAATCCGTAGTCACTATGGCCTTGGGCTGAGGGAGGACTAAAGGACGGCCTTGTAATACCTGCTGCAATTGCATCCACCAGAAAAGGAATATTTTGCCTACTTGAGTTACTCTTATCTTTACTCACAAAGGCTGAGAGTAATGAACACTGTATTGCTATTGCTAGCATCCACTGTAGAATTCTCATGTGGAATCTTGCTAAGGTAACTAAAATTATTGCCTGACATTAACCCCAGCACTTGCAGAATCAATCTGGCTGAAATGCTGATACTGCAAATGATTTTCCTGACATGCATCCTTATCATTTGCTACCATAGATGCTATGTTGAACACTGCTCCTATGAATTCTAATGTCTAGGTAGGTTGTAAGGGAGACTGTAAATTATGGTTATTCCAAAATGTGAACAAGTCTGTAATTTGGGTCTATGTTAAATGAACGAATTATCATAATGTCGAGTACAACATACTCAACACACTATGATCGTAAGTTCAAAACCCTCGAACCCTCAAAAGTCTGAAACAAACAAAATCGAAAGATTTTGTTTGTCCCACACCTCCACTACACTAACATACAAAAGACACACATACAACCAATGCATACGAACCCCTACACACACACATCATTCAAACACTAATACACCTACACAAACACACCTACTTTTAAAATTAAGTGGGGGGCGTTGCCCCCCACCCCTCTAACTAAATATACCAACTCAGAGATCTCTGTACATTGGGGAAAGGGCAATTTCCCAGTACTCGCAATAAGCGTTTACCGGGAAATTGCCCTTTCCCCAATGTACAGTGATCTCAGAGTTGGTATATTAAAGCAGCCTGCGACGTCGCCATTCCAAACAGTGTAGCATGTCTACGTCACATGCTACACTGACTGGGATGGCTGACCAAAACATTTCTGAACTCCAAATTTCGGCATTTGGAGTGTCTGACTAAATGAACGATCGATCAAACGTAGAGTATGCCATACTTGACATTTTGATCATTCGTTGACCCTGTAATTTATGGTTATTCCAAGATGTGAACAAGTCTGCAGCACCTAATCTCAGGCTTTTATCAGTCAATGCTTAGTCAGGGCTGTAATGAGCCAGTTGTCTAAATATGGAAACATCCAGAATCCTTGCAGTCTGAAGTGAGCTGCTACCACTACCATGCACTTGAACACTTTGGGGGCTCTGGTGAGGCCAAAGGGAAGTGCTCTGAACTGAAAATGACTGGCTCCCAGCCGGAAGAGCAAGTACCTTTTGGATCATTTGCTCATCTTTATGTGATAGTACTCATCCTGAAGATTTATCGAGCACATCCAGAAGTCGTCTTTGCCTAGAAAGGGCAGAATGGACTGAACTGTGACCATTCGGAACTGTGTGTGTTGAACTGAGTTGTTCAATGCACAGAGATCAAAAATTGGTCTCCAGTCCCATTTTCTCTGCCACTGAAAAGAATCTTGAGGAAGTTCCAGATTCTATTTGGTCTGGTGGGACCTCCTGGCTGACTCTTTCTTAGCAGTTTTTGAAATTCCAGTGCTGCTGCTATCCACTGATTGGATGGAACACTGGAAAATTTTCTTGACAATGGAGGAAGTAGGAAAAAGGGAATTGTATAACCCAATGCACAGAGATCAAAAATTGGTCTCCAGTCCCGTTTTCTCTGGCACTGAAAAGAATCTTGAGGAAGCTCCAGATTCTATTTGGTCTGGTGGGACCTCCTAACTGACTTTTTCTTAGCAGTTTTTGTATTTCCAGTGCTGCTGCTATCCACTGATTGGGTGGATGGAACACTGGAAAATTTTCTTGACAATGGAGGAAGTAGGGAAAAGGAAATTATATAACCTCTGGAAATAATTTTCTGCATACAACTGTCTTTTGTTATATCTAACCAGGCTCTCTGGTGCAAAGATAAATGGCCTCAAACTGCCTCCAGAGGTAGACAATTGGGCCTTCCTTCATAAGTGCTGAAAAGGTCTGTTGGAAAAGGAATCTACAGACCCCGGGCTTTCAGCCTTCCTCTGCTGCAGGGGGATTGCCTTCCATTATAGCTCCCCCCTCTGCATCTGGGGGATCTCCATGTGTGTCCTGAAAAGAACTTTGGGACTTTCTGAACCATATTTTTCAACCTCCCCATTGATTCCTGGAAAAGTTCCCATAAAAAATGCACGCCCACTGCAGAGAGGGGTCATTCTCTCTCTCTCACACCTGGAGTGTCTCCTTTACTGTGGAGCCAAAAAAAGGAAAGTAGTCAAAAGGAGCACTAACTAATGAGGACTTGAAGGGCTCGCCAAAATCGCAGGAGCATCCAGACATCACTTGAGCCAGTGGCCCTTGAGGCACCTTCTGCAGCATGTCAGATAAGCCTCATGGACGAAATAAATACAGCCTGCAGGGTATCCAACTGAGAGACTAACGATGACTGATGCAGAAGTTGGAGCCAAGCTGTCCAGTGCTGAGGCTCCAAGAGGAAGAGATGGCTTCGAAAACCTTGGAGTAGACTCCAACCTCCTGGATCCGACAGGGATGCTTCGGCTCTGAAAGTCATCCAGCTCCGAGGATGTCAGAGTTGGTGCACTCAGAGCAGTATTTGGATCCGAAGATGATTTCTTTGGAACTGAACCAGACTGACCCGGGAACATTCGTATCAGAGGACTCAAAACAACAGTTTGGATTAGAGAAGGAGTTGTAATGAGTGGAACAGTAGATCATTTGACTTCCTGTCCTAAAAAGGTAGGAGCTGCAAGAACTCCCAATGAAATTGTGCCGTGAAGAATTTCCTCATCATCATCTCCATGAGACTCTGAGGAACGAGAAGATGCTAGGGATGGTGATTTGGAGTGCCTCTTTAAAAGGAGAGAAGGCACTATGTCTGGGACTGGATCCAGGCTAACAGAATAAGTAGTCCTCAGTAAAGGTTTCATATCTAAGGGTGTAGAATCCTGAACAGGCTTATCAGATCAGATGACGGCTGGACCATGAGTAATTTCACATCCAATTTCTCTTTCTTCTTTTCAGGTTCAGAGGAAGAAGAGGCTGAAGACCTTTTTGTAGGGTCACTAGCTTTGTGTTTGGGGGGACTAAAACCCAGTAATGGCTTTAGAAAAGGAAGTTAAGCAGCAAGCCTCTCAAAACCAATATGTTTTTTTCTGTCAGCAAGTGCTCTGGAGTTGAACACACAACAGATACTACAATCTTGTTACAAATGATCCAGGCCCAAAGCAAGATACACAAAGACCATGGGCATCGGAATAAAGCAACTTATGCCCACACTTTACACTTTTTAAATCCCTGAAGGACTTTTTTCAGACATTCTGAAATAGAAAGCTATAATACAACAAAAGTACTAAACTAAAGAGCAAGAGGAAAACAAATACCAACAATGGTAAATAAATAAAATAATCTGTAAACAGGAAAAAAAACACCAGCTTTGGTAAGTAAGGAGGTATACACCAAGTGTAAAAGGAGTAGGGAAGGAAGTATAGGCCTTACCAACAATGGAAGAAGAGAGTACACTCAAAGGTGTATGAAAAGAGGACTACAGCAGTAACCATTTAATAATAAAACTAAATTAAATAAGCAATCATAAATAGTTTTTAGATAAGAAAAAAAAAACTCCTCTCCCACTCAACACTTGAGAGCTGAAGGTGACCACATCTAGACAAAGCGGCAAATGAGATCTGGAAGATGTTAGTGGTTGCTGCATTATGGGTAGGGAAGGAACTCAACAGAGTTTTTGGAAGCCATGTGTTAGTGTAATGGCCGAGTTGGCTCTGAACCCATTAATTGAGGAATGAATGAAAATTTACATCAAATCTAATGTTTGCGTGTTGTGTGATCCCTTACATCAGCAAAACTCCCGAAGGCTGTCTATGAAACAAAAAACACTGTGTTCTTTGCAAGCTTAACCAACATTTTAAACAGAAAATACATCAAAAGCCCAATGAATATATATTGTCCCAGGTTTAGGATAACACTCACCGGTATGACTGCAGAGTAGAGTTAAACAGCTCCTGTGCTTGGGAGACAGGAGGTGCTGCTCCAAGACTCAACTGGGCCTGATGCTGCCCTTGCAGGGGGGCGTACATGGGGATGGAAATAGGCTGCATTGCAGTTGGCTGGCACAAAAGTAAGAAATAGTTTAAAAACTGCATGAGAAAATTAGAAATGGGTACATAATTAGAAAAGCATCTGTCTTCCCAAACTGCTTGCATTTTAAAAATATAGTTCCTTCAATATATAAAATTAAAATGTATTTACTCACCTTAACTAAACACCTGTATTGTCCATTTTCACTCTTCAATGAATGGGTTATGGATCCAAACTTCGGATCCGACTCGGCCTCATACTTCAGACTTTGGATCCAACTATTGAGCTCCTCCGTCTACCCATAATGCCCTAATCCATCTCCAGCACCTCAGATGGAGTTTGTTGCCACAAAGTCCACATTAAGTAGTTAAGAAAAGGGATAGATAATAGAACATGATTCAAACCCAGAACTATACGTTCCAATAATAAAACCAACAGGTCAGTCTAGAACATTATAGGATGGGGGAAGAGTTGAAGAATGAAAATGGGCAACACAGATGGCCAATTATGTTGAATACATAACTTTCAAATCTGAAGTTGTTCTTTTCATTCTTCCTCAATGAATGTGACAGAGTCCCCAACTACATGAATCTTGGGTGGCCCTCATGAAAGGATATTCCAGAGAACTGCTGAACCAAAGACAGCTCAGCTTCTGGAGATTAGATCCAATTTGTAATGAGTAACAAAGGTATAAGTACTGGATCATATGGCTGCCATGCAAACATCAAAATATGTTCTCGACCAAAAAGCAGGTGAAGTAGTCATGGAGCTAGTTGAGTGGGCTTTAGGCAGTCTTGGTAAGGAAATGCACTGTTGGGAATACAGCTTAAAAATGCAATTAATTATCCATTTAGCCAGTGTAACTTTAGACCCTGCATAACTCAGTCGACTTTTTGAGAAGGGACAAACAGCTGGCTTGATTTTGTGATTAGTTCTGTGTAAATAAAAACAATTGCCTGTGCACGTCCAGAAGATGTAGCACATATTCTCTTTTGTTTGAGAAATTAGGAAAGGAAATTGGCAAATGAATGGATTGGTTAATGTGAGATTCAGAAGCCACTTTAGGTATAATAGAAGGGTTAGCTTGTAAAGTAAAGAACACTGTCTATGGAAAATAATGTACAGTGTGTCTTTGATGAAAGAGCCTGGAGTTCAGAAATCTTTTTGGCAGAAACAATAGCTACTAAAAAGGCTGTTTTCCATGACGGGCATTTGAAATCATTTTTTGCTGAAGGTTCAAAGGGTTTTCGAGTTGGATCTTGTAGTACCACAGTCAATTCCCAAGGAGGTAAAGGATCTTTTAATCTGGATTTAAGGAAGAAGTGTATTTCAAGAAAGCTTTACATAACTTGGAAGAAGCAAAACAATTTTTCTCTCTTGTATGAAAATTTGATATGGCTGACAAAAGTAGGTTAATCAGAAAAAAATAGCTCCTTATTTGAAAAGGCAGCCAGAAAATCAAAACCAGCAGAGTCACAGGCAGTAAAATGAGTCAACATTGTTTCTTAATGCCCAAAGGGAAAATCTTTTACATTTGGCCTTATAAATCTTTTTGGTGGAGTCGTTTTTGCAAGGATAATAAAATGGTACAGACTGGGAATAAAGCCTGGGCTGTTTTGTTATTACTGGAACTGGAGAAACCATGCAGTTAAGTTTGAAGGCTGGGATACTGGGATGATTCATCCCAGAGGGATGTGATAGAAGACCTGGAGTTGGGTCCAGTATCCAGGAAGGATAACGAAGATGAGAACAAGGAAGGGGAAGCAAACCTGGTGAGGCCAGAAAGGAGCAATGAGGATGACTGAGTTCTTCAACTTGAGTTGCTTTCTGTAGAAATGTTTGGATCAAAGAAGTGAGGGATAACAGTAAAGGAGATCAGATGGCCAAATGTGGACTACAGCACCTCTCAGTGACTCCTCCTGAGGGGAGATCAGGGCAAAACATGTGCTGCACTTGTGGGGGGACACAGAGATCATAACAATGTTGACCCCTGACTGTTTGAGACACCACTCATGAGGCATCAGAATGGACTTGCTGAGTATGTCTGCTAGTGCTCTGGATTTCCCCAGAATGTGCGTAGCTACTAGAAATAGTTGGAGACTGCCCACTGCCACACACTCATAGCCTCCCAGCAGATAGGGCAAGACTGGGTTCCTCCTTGTTGGCTGATGTACCAGACTACAGACATATTGTCAATTTGAATCGCAACAGTCCCTTATAGGAAGGGCATCTTAAAATGTCTGTAATGCTAAAAGGTCTGCTATCATCTCCAAGACATTGATATGCGAATTGGTCTCTTGGGGCGACCACATGCCTTCGATTATCCTTCCCAAGTAATGCCCCCAACCCAACTGGAAGGCGTCCGTGGTCACTGTGGCCAGCGGGAGGAAAAACAATGTGCCAGCCTAGATAAATGTCATATGACTGGATCCACCAGTGAAGATGGTATCTATACATTTGTGTAAGCTTGAATGTAAAAAGATATGGGTTGTTCAAGACTAGAATACTGAACAGCTAAATTCATTGAAGGACAAAGTAGCATGCTAAAGGATGAAGAACTACTGCTGTTGCCATAGACCCCCAAAGCTTAGAGAATTAGTTTGGCTGGAGGAGTCTGATGCAACAGAATTTGATGAACCTGAGATCTGCATATGTCTACGTGATGAGTAGGCAAAGACGCAATTTGCATTGTGTTCAGATGTGCAGCAATAAACTCCAGGCTCTCTTCTACTGATGTAAGGTCTGATTTGGCATAACTGACTTGATACCTTGTGAACCACAAATCTGGAGGAAATAGTCCTTGGATTGTTGTAGGAGATGCATAGTAGGGGCAAAGAAGAGCCAGTCATCTAGGTATGGAAATACTTGGAATATTTTTAATCTCAAGTGAGCTGCCACTACTGACATACATTTAGTAAACACTTAGGGGGCTGTGGTGAGTCCAAAGGCAGGGCTCTGAATTGGTAGTGACTGGCTCCCAGCTGAAAGCATAAGCATCTTCGGGAGCACCCGTCTATCTTGATGTGATAGCACGCATCCTGAAGATCTATGGAGCACATCCGATCGCCCTTGTGTAAAAATGGCAGAATGGAATGAACTGTGATCATTTGGAACTTAGACTTTTTCATGAACTGATTTAGTTTGCCTAGATCCAAAATTGTTCTCAGGACTACCGTTTTTTGGGGCACTAAAAAGAAATCCTGTTTGGTTGGTGGGACCTCCTAGATGACTCTTGTCTAGCAGTTTTTGAATTTCTTGTGCTGCAGACTTCCTCTGGCTTCGGTGGAACATCAGGATACTTTCTTTTGGAGACTGGGGGCTGGGAAAATGGTATGAAGTAACCTCTGGATATTATTTTTAGCACCCAGGAATCATTTGTTATAGCAGCCCAGGAGTCTGGCTGCAAGGACAAGCATCTGACTGCCCCCAGAGGTGGGCAGTTGGGCAGCACTTCAGGAGTACTGAAAGTCTATTTGGGAAGGAATCTCTGAGACCCAGATTTTGCAGGCTCTTTTTGCCTCGACGCCAACATCTACTATTAGAATTGCACCTCTGCCTCTATAGGAGTGGGGGGGGGGCAAGTTCTATGGTGCCTTGAAGCAACAGGTTGTTTAGGACCTCGGGAAGGAGGGACCACTGAGAAGGGGAAGCAGAGGTATAGGCAGTCTTGGAGGAGGAGACATCCAAGACGTGAAGTAATCCCCCCCCCTTCAGGATAGACAAAACCCATTTGTTGGATGTCACTAGGGCCCATGCAGGGAGGCAGTGAGAGAGATGGCAGGAGAGAGGTATGGTGGACGGAGGAGGGGGAAGAAAGTGCAGCAGGTAGGCAGATGCTGCCTGCCTTTCTGGAAAGGGGGGGGGTTCTCTAGGCAGTGGCTTGAGGAGTCCTAGGCTGAGAAGCCTGTCTCCTGTGGGATCTTCTAGACCTGGAGGGGGGCAGAAGGCCTTGAAGACTTTTGTATACATTGTGTCTTGGCAGGATAGTTTCTCTGAACTTTCAGGATAGGAGAGACAAGCAGATATTTCAAATCTTGTAGCTCTTTCCTTTTTGCTAAAGTGACTTGAAGAGATCACCCACCTTAGTGCCAAAAAGGGCAGAGTGATCCAAAGGAGCATCCAAGAGTTTGGACTTAATCATCTGGTAAAGGTTGGAGATGCAGCCAGGAGAATCTCCTTGATACAGAGGCAGATGCAACTGACCTGGCAGAGGCCACAGCTGCATCATATATGCACACCTTAGAGAATGTTTATTGACTTGGGAGATGAGCCCACACAAGGAAGACAGGTATCCCTTTGCAGAGCAGCCAGGGATCTCATTGAGTTCCTTGGAAAAGCTTTGTCAAGTAAGGCCAGAGAGTATTTGGCCATGTGTGACTGGTAGTTTGTAGCTCTAAAGGGCAGGGTAGCAAAAGTCTATATTTTCTTCCCCCACCTCTCCATGGCCTGGCTGTTTTTATCTGCAGGCTGGACAGTGGTGGTAGGGAGAAGTTTGGTAGCCCTATCAGTAGCAATAGAAACAGTTGCTGGGTCAACTGGTGGGCATTTGAAAAGGAATTTTTCTGCATCAAGTACCCTATACAACCGGTCTGCCCTCCTAGGTGCAGGTGGCTGGGAATCTGGGTTCATGCATGCTGCAGCAAAAGCATCCAAGAAGGCAGGCTGGACAGGAGGAATAGGAGCCGGGTAAGGAGATTCCATCTGGATGAGGTCATATAATCTTTTCTGAACCTCAGACATGTCTGAGCAATCCCATTTAAAATGTTCTCTCATAAGACTGACTGTGTCCCCGAAGGTAAGTTCTTCTACAGGGGAGTCAGGTTCAGCACAGACTACTTCTGGAGAGGCATAGCCTAGAGGGGAAGAAATTTGAGAAGAGTAGGACAAGGAGTCCTCTGAGGAATGAGACATTTCCTCTTCTGCCGGCTGGACAGGAGTTCTTTCAGGCTGAGGAGACATGGGACTAAGAAGAGATGGAGCAGCATGAGGGAGGTCTGCTGTAGGCCTAAGGGCCAGGAAGGCATTGTAGAGGCTCTGGCTGAAGGCCTGCCAGTCTGGCAAAGTCTCTGGGGTTGAAGACTTCTGGAGAGGCATAGCCTAGAGGGGAAGAAATTTGAGAAGAGTAGGACAAGGAGTCCTCTGAGGAATGAGACATTTCCTCTTCTGCCGGCTGGACAGGAGTTCTCTCAGGCTGAGGAGACATGGGACTAAGAAGAGATGGAGCAGCATGAGGGAGGTCTGCTGTAGGCCGAAGGGCCAGGACAGCATTGTAGAGGCTCTGACGGAAGGCCTGCCAGTCTGGCAAGGTCTCTGGGGTTGAAGTGATATACCTCATTTTCTGTTTTCTCTTGGAAGGCCTAACTGGCGTCTGGCTGGAGGTCGGCCTTGAAGTTATAGAAAGAACGGCTGAGGCCTGCTCCAAAGCTCCCATTCCAGAAAATGGTTCCCCCCGGCATCTGAATCAGGGTCCGGGATATCCTGCCCAGACATGTCATTCGCTCTGGATTGTGCTGCCTCCTGACAGGTACCCGCTATATCCGAAGTGGCGGATGCTGGATCCTCACCCAAGCTGACGGTGGCCACAGGCTGAGAATCGGAGGAGGGAGGCTCAGTGGAAGTTGACAAGTGTGTGGGCTTGGTCCTCTTCCTGGGTAGTTCGGATGAGCATCAGAAGCGGCTTCCATGCAGAGAGCAATCTAATGCGCTAGTTATCAAGGTACAAGTCGAGCGCCTGAAGTCAGCGACGAAGGGTCTTCGGGACGAACTTAGAGATGGCGCAGTGCTTATAATCGTGATCCCTACCCAAACAAGAGAGACACTGGTCATGGGTGTCTTTGTGGGGAATCTGGCGACCACAGTTGCACTTGCTCCTACCGGACATTAACAGACTATAGTAATACAAAAATGACTGAAAAAAATCCAATGGGAAACTTATCTTAATGAGAAACTGATCCGACTTCTCAGAGTAGCAGGAAAGTACAGTCGTGTACACTTACCATAAATGTAGATGTTAGAGTGTATTCACTGTTGCAGTCATCACATTAGGGTTATCTGCTTGCAGGTAGCCCTCAGCCGTTGCAATAAGCAGGCCTGAATACCAGTCTTCAGATTTCTGCGTCAGATGCAGTTGCTTCTTCACTGACGTCATGTCGTCAGGGGTATAAAACATGCAGCCGACGCCATTATATCAGTTTTTCTTGCCCCAAATGTCAGGTTCCCCCACAATAGGAAGCAATTATATGGTATGGTACACCCCCCCCCCCCATCAAAAAGCAAATACACAAGAAAAATTAAATATACCAACAAGAAGGAAAGGTAGCGCCAAGAGAAGTCAGGGGGGTCGGAGGGAGGGTAACCAGGACTGAAACAGTGAATACACTCAAACATCTACATTTATGATAAGTGTACACAACTGTACTATATTCTTCGTGTATCACTGTTGCAGTCATCATATTTGGGTTGATTCCCAACGCTAAGGAAGGGAGGAGGAAGTTAAAGAGCATTAGGGCCAGCTATTAAGCCCTGCAAGACTGCAGTGGCAAATCCAGCTCTGGATTAAGAAAAGATAGGCATGTGGTAATGCTTGGTGAAGGTATGTACAGAGCTCCAGGTAGCAGCTTCTAAAATGTCCCTAGTAGGGACTCCTCTGAGAAATGCCGAAGAGGTAGATGCAACCCTGGTGGAATGTGATCTTATCCCCTGTATGGTAGGTTTTCCATGGTGCTTGTAGCAGAAATTAATGCAATGGGCTATCCATTTGGAAATGGTTTGCTTTGAAATGGCCTTCCCCTCTGCCCCTGCAGCAAAGCCAACTAGCAGCTGTTCAGATTTTCTGAGAGGCTTAGTCCTTTCCAAATAGAATGCAAGTTATCTGTGCACGTCCACAGAGTGCAGTATTCGTTCCCCTTTGTTTTGTGGATTAGGGAAAAAAGTAGGCAAATGAATGGACTGATTTAGGGCCACACTACACACCACCTTGGGCATAAAGGAAGGATTAGTCCTGAGGAAAACCTTGTCTGCATGGAAGATAATGAAGGGTTCCACTGCCATGAGGGCCTCTAATTCAGACACTGTTCTTGCTGAAGTGTTGGCTAGAAGGAAGGCTGTTTTCCAAGAAAGGAATTTCAACTCTGCTGTTGCAGCTGGCTCAAAGTGAGGGAAGAGTGAGTTTTTCCAATACAAAGTTAAGGTCCCAAGCTGGAGTAGGAGCTCTCTTGGGGGGGGGGGTCTTATATTTTTGGCCCCTCTAAAGAACTGTTTTAGCAAGGGGTGAGAGAAGAGGGGTGGGCTCAGTATTATAATGTGCTGAAATGGCAAATGCATGAATTTTAATTGATGAAAAGGATAGGCCCTTGTGGAGCATTTCTGTTAAGTACTCTAGAATGAGGTAAGCTGGGCACCGTTGCGCCCATCACCTGAGCCTAGCTCCAGGAGCAGTATCTTTTCCCACTTTTCAGCATAGGATTTTCAAGTACTAGGCTTCCTTGCCTCCAGAATGACATCCAGCACCTGCTTACTGGGGGATGCTGGAGGAGAGCTCAAGGAATTAGCCAGGCTGCAAGGTTCATGGTTTGAAGCGGAGTGTGCAGAATCTGGCCCGCCTGCTGGGACAGCAGGGAAGGGGTCTGAGGCAGGTGCCATGGTTGTAGCAGTGTCATACTGCGCAAGAGGGGGTACCAGTGCTGGCGTGGCCAGTCTGGTGCAATCAGTATTGTCCTTGGCTTGTCCTGTTTGATCTTTAGTAGAACCTTCGAGAGGAGAGGCAGACGGGAAAAGGCATAAACCGAGAGGCTTTCCCAGGTAAAGGACAGGGCATCCACTTTCCAAGCTTGACTGTAGGGAGCTCTTGTGCAGAATTTGTTCAATTGGTAGTTCTGAGGGGAGGCAAACAGGTCTACCTCTGGAGTCCCCCATTTGTTCCTCAAGAGGTTGAATATTTTGGGTGCTAGTTTCCATTCGTGTGGGTCCATGAGATTTCTGCTGAAGTTGTCTGCCAGTGAATTGTTACTTTACAAATGCCAGGTGTTGTAATAGCAAGTGCTGGCTTTCTGCCTGAATCAGACTATCGTCCAATAATTGGTAAATTTAAATATTTGTCTGCCTGCAAAATGCAATGGTTGGAGCTAGACACTTTGTGAACACTCTGGGCGCAGCAGATAAGCCAAAGGGAAGTGCAGAGAACTTACAGTTGTGTACACTTACCATAAATGTAGATGTTGAGTGTATTCACTGTTGCAGTCATTACATTTGGGTAATCTGCTGGCAGGTTGCCCTCAGTCGGCCTGAATTCCAAAGTCTTGGGTCCTGTATTAGTTGCTGTCACCTCTTCCATGACGTCAAGTCGTCAGGGGTATAAAACTAGCAGCCGACACCATTTTCTTTAGTTTTTCTTCCCCCAGATGTCAGGTGCCCCCAAAAAGGTAGCAAAAATATATATACATAAACTATATATACATGCAACAATACAAACTTTACCTTCATCTACAAGCAAATACACCACATAGGTTGTAGAAGACAGTGAAGGAAAGAAACTCCAGAATGAAAGGGAGATGGCGGGTGAGTAACCTGGACTGCAACAGTGAATACACTTGTACATCTACATTTATGATACGTGTACACAACTGTACTATGTTCTTCGTGTTTCACTGTTGCAGTCATTACATTTGGGTAGAATCCCAAATCTATGGATGGGAGGCTGGCGCTAAAGAGCATTAGGGGCAGCTATAAGGCCCTGCAGAACTGCAGTGGCAAAGCCTGCCCTGGACTTAGAGTACAGAGGCAAATAATAATGCTTTGTAAAAGTGTGAACAGAACTCCAAGTAGCAGCCTCTAGAATGCCTTTGGTTGGTACTCCTTTGAGAAAGGCTGCTGAAGTAGCTGTAGCTCTGGTGAAATGAGACCTAATGTCCTTGGGCACAGGTTTGCCATGGTGTAAGTAGCAGGAACGAATGCAGTGGCTTATCCACTTTGAAATAGTCTGCTTTGAAATAGCCTTTTCTTCTGATCCTGCAGCATATGTCACTAGTAATTGCTCAGTTTTTCTTAGAGATTTAGTCCTGCTCAAGTAGAAACTTAGCTGTCTGTGTACGTCCAAGGAATGCAGAATTCTCTCCCCCTTGTTCTGCGGATTTGGATAAAAGGTTGGCAGATGAATGGTTTGGTTAAGAGCCACACTGGAAATCACCTTAGGCATAAATGAAGGATTGGTCCTCAGAGACACCCTATCTGGGTAAAATATGATAAAAGGCTCCACAGCCATGAGGGCCTGTAGCTCTGAGACTCTTCTTGCTGAAGTAATTGCCAGGAGCAGAGCTGTTTTCCATGATAAGAACTTTAGATCTGCAGTAGCAGCTGGTTCAAATGGAGGCAGGGTGAGCTTTTCAAACACATAATTGAGGTCCCATGGAGGTATTGGTGATGATCTGGGAGGCCTTAAATTTTTGGCTCCTCTAAGATATTGCTTTAGTAAAGGATGAGAAAAGATTGGTGTCTCTGTATTGTAATGAGCCGAAATGGCAGAGGCATGGATTTTTATTGATGAGAAGGATAGGCCTTTGTCAAGCATCTCAGTCAAGTATTGTAATATCTGAGGAATATTTGGTTTTGCTGTATCAGTTCCTTGTGCTCGATTCCAAGCACAGAATCTCTTCCATTTATCAGCATAAGATTTTCTAGTACTAGGCCTTCTGGCTTCCAAAATGACATCCATCACAGCTTTACTGAGAGGTGTTGTTTGCATAACAACCTGATTAGCCATGCTGCCAGGTTCAGTGTTTGGAGCTGATTATGCAGGATCCGATTGTTCTGCTGGGACAGTAATTGAGGTCTTTGAGGCAAGGTCCAAGCTGGGTACGGAGACAAGTTCCTTATGATTGGGTACCAGTATTGGCGGGGCCAGTCCGGGGCAATTAGCATCATCTTTGGTTTCTCTTGTCTGACTTTTAGTAGGACCTTGGGAAGAAGAGGCAGAGGAGGAAAGGCGTAAACTGACAGTTTTTTTCCAACTGAAGGATAGGGCGTCCACTTTCCATGCTTGTCTGTGATAAATCCTTGTGCAGAATCTTTTCAATTGATAATTTTGAGGAGAAGCAAATAGATCTACATCCGGGTCCCCCATTTCTTTATCATCCTGAAGACATGTGGATCTAGCTTCCAGTCGTGAAGGTCCATAAGGTTTCTGCTTAAATCGTCTGCCAGAGTATTTTGTTTTCCTGGCAGGAATTGAGCTTGAAGATGTACTTGGTAAGCCAAAGCTGTGTCCCACAGTGCCATGGCTAGTCTGCAAAGGGAGTATGAGTGTGTGCCCCCCTGCTTGTTTATATACCACATAACCGTGGTGTTGTCCGCCTTTATCAGTAGTTGTCCTGGATGAAGTAAGTCCTTGAAGGCTGTCAGGGCATTCTGAACAGCTAACATCTGTTTTTGGTTGATATGCAGATGCATTTGTTTTGGGGTCCATATACCCTGAATGCATCTTCCCGCCAGGTGGACCCCCAATGCATAATCTGATGCGTCTGATGTTTAGCTTTGGCTGGCAGGGGGTAGAGTGAAGGCCCGTCCCATGTTTTGGTAACATGCCTTTGCCCACCATAGAAATTCCTGTTGTAGGCAGGGAATGAGAGGAATCATTGTTTCCAGACTTTGACAATGTTGACTCCATAAACTTTTTAGGTCCCATTGAAGTTTCCTCATATGCAGTCTTGCATATGAAATCAGTAGGATGCAGGATGCCATGAACCCCAAAACCTCAGAGTTTGTCTTGCAGATAACTGGGTTTCTGCTGCCATCAGTTTGAAGTAAGTAGTCAGTTGCCTCTGTCTGGCGTGAGGAAAGCCATCTGGGCAGTTGTATTCAAGCTTGCACCCAGGAATGTTATCTTTTGAGAGGGTACCAGTTGTGATTTCTTTTCGTTTAATTGTGTACCATAGGCATGTTAGATGCTTTTTCACAAATGCCAGGTGCTGAAGAAGAAATGTCCTTGCTCTCTGCTTGAATGAGACAGTCGCCCAAGTAAGGATATATTTGTATACTTCACTGTCTGCAAAAAGCAATTATTGGTGCCAGGCACCACGGCGCAGTAGATAAGCCAAAGGGCAGTGCAGAGAATTGGTAATGCATTAAGCCAGCCTTGAAAGAGAGGTATCTTCTGTACGATTCCCTTATTGGGACATGCAGGTATGCCTCTTTTAGGTCTAATGTCACCAGCCAAGCATTCTTGCCCAGCATGGGCAGAAGCTGCTGCAAAGTTAGCATTTTGAATTTTGGAATGTTCAGGAATGTGTTCAAAATTGATAAATCCAGTATTGGCCTCCAGGCCTTGTCCTTTCTGGGTACCAAGAATAAGAAGTTATGTACCTACCATAACGTTCCATGTTAGTTGTCTTCTTCTCGCCTTCTTTCTTGCTGGATGGGTTCGGAGCAGAACCTCGGCCCCGACTCGGCCTAATACTAAAGCTCGAGAGCTATTTTTACCGGCTCGAGGGTAACCTATGTCCCATAATGCTAGGCGTCATATACCCAGATCTCGTTTGATAGCTAACACTATGGACAAAACATGTCCCACCACAAGAAAGGATAAATCTATGAACTCTATAGAACTATGAGCCCCACAGCCTGTCTTTCACCAAGGCTACCAAAAAGGGGACAACAGCTCTAGGTGAAGAGGTAATCCTGGTGACAAAGAAAGTCTCACCCAATACTCTAGGTCTTTCCAGGCTAGAGGGATGGAGGGTGGGACGCAAGAAAGAAGGCGAGAAGAAGACAACTAACATGGAACGTTATGGTAAGTACATAACTTCTTAATGTTAAGTTGTCAATCTCGCCTTCATTCTTGCTGGATGGGACAGCGTCCCTAGCACCTTACTCCTGGGTGGCTCAATGGAGCAGACTCTTGAGTACAGTGGAACCAAAATCTGCACGATTTCTGGAGGCAATATCCAGTTTGTAATGAGAAATAAAGGTATGAGGGGAGGCCCATGTGGCCGCTGCACAAATAGAATCCAAAGGTAACCTCGCTTGAAAAGCAACTGAGGAAGCTAATGCTCTAGTTGAATGAGCTCTAGGTTTGGTAGGGAGCTCCTTATGCCTCAATTGATATATTAAAGTGATGAGAGGTCAACCATCTGGACAAGGTCACTTTAGAAACTGGAAGGCCTTGCTTCCCTTCCGCATAAGATAAGAAGAGTTGCTCTGATTTTCTCAATAGTTTAGTTCTATCCAGATAGAAGCGTAGCTGCTGGTGAACGTCCAAGCAATGTAATCTTCTCTCAGCTCTGTCAGTGTAATTTGGAAAGAAAACTGGGAGATCAATGGTCTGATTGGGATTTTTTTCAGATAGAACCTTAGGTAAAAAGGATGGATTAGTCCTAAGAGCCACTCTATCTTTGTGAAAAACAAGATAAAGGGGGCGCACAGATAGTGCTTGTAGTTCCGAAACCCTTCTCGCTGAGGTAATAGCTACCAGGAAAAGTGTTTTCCAGGAGAGCAGTTTTAACGAGCAGGAGGCAGCAGGCTCAAAAGGAGGCAGAATTAATGATGACAGTACCAAATTTAGATCCCACAGTGGAGGAGGGTCTTTGACTGGGGGCCTAAGTAACAGGGTACCCTTCAGAAAAGCTTTGCAGATTTTCTGGGACATAATGCTGGATTCTGACAAGCCAACGTGGAAATTTGCAATAGCCGCCAGCTGGACTCTGATAGTGGCTGAAGAGGAGCCTTTTTGGAAAAGTTCCGCTAAAAAATCTAGAACTGTTTGTACAGGAGCAGTGAAGGGGTCAACTTGATTTTTCCTTGCCAAAATAGAGAAACGTTTCCATTTACTAGCGTACGTCCTTCTGGTGTTAGACTTGTGAGAGGCAAGGATAATCTCATGCACTGACTGAGAAATTAAGGGAAGCCTGGCTACGGTTGGAAGTGGAGCAACCAAGCTGTGAGGTTGAGAGACGAAAGGGATTGGTGCAGCCTGCCCGATTGATGAGCCAGAAGGTCTGGCACTGGGTCCAGATGCCAGGGCTGCTCCGTTGTAGGAACGGAAACCAGACTTGACAGGGCCAGTAAGGGGCAATGAGGATCATCCTGGATCTCAAGGCAGTTTCTTTCTGGACTGAGTAATTAAGGGAAAAGGGGGGAAAGCATAAAGGAGACCCCGGGCCAAATGTGGACTAGAGCGTCTCTGGGAGAGAGGCCCGGAAGAGGAAAGAGGGTGAAGAAGTCCTGACACTTGCTGTTTTGCGGGGTTGCAAAAAGGTTGCAGCAAGGCTGACCCCACTTTCTGAATATTTGATCCACTACTAGTTGGTTGAGAGACCACTCGTAGGGCATGAGAATGTCCCTGCTCAGCCTGTCTGCTATGACATTGGACTTTCCTGGAATGTGTTTTGCTACCAGAAACCGGTGAGAAGAGATCGCCCATTGCCAGAGTCTGAGCGCTTCCCGACAAACAGGATAGGACCTGGTTCCGCCCTGTTTGTTGATGTACCATACTACGGACATATTGTCTGTCTGAATCGCAATCGTCCCAGTGGGAAGAGAGTTCTGGAGGGCCTGCAATGCCAACAGCACCACTCTCATCTCCAAGACATTGATGTGCAAGTGGCACTCAAACGGTTGCCATGTGCCCTGGACTGTCCTGCCCTGAAAATGCCCCCCCCACCTGATCAGGGAGGCATCCGTTGTCACGGTGGCAACCGGAGGGGGAAGAACAACTGGTCTGCCTTGAAGCACCTGAGGCGAGACCATCCACCAAGCTAGGTGTCGTTTGCATGATCGAGTGATGAGAATATTGCGCGACATGGGACGCTGCTGAAAGGACCATTGGGAAAAAAGCATCCACTGTAGTAACCACATATGAAAGCGAACTAGGGGGAGTAAGGTGATTGTTGCAGCCATTAGACCCAGCGTTTTTAGTACAAGCCTTGCTTGGACTCTGTCCGCCTGTAGTAGGATTTGAACGTGACTGCGAATGTCTAATACTCTTTGTGTAGGTAGTTTTGCTGACAACTCCACCGTGTTTAACACGGCACCTATGAAGGTAATATGCTGACAAGGAGACAAGGCAGACTTTTCGAAATTTATGGAGATGCCTAGCGCTTTGCACGTTTGTACAGCGTAATCCCTGGCTTGAAGTAACTGGTGCCTGGTGGTGGCAGTAAGGAGCCAGTCATCCAAATATGGAAACACCTGGAATCCTCGACGTCTCAGGTGAGCCGCAACCACTGCCATGCATTTGGTAAACACCCTGGGGGCTGTGGTGAGGCCAAACAGCAGGGCTCTGAATTGATAATGACTGGCTCCCAGCCAGAAGCGGAGAAACCTCCTGTAGCGCCTGTTCAGTTTGATATGGTAGTACGCATCATGAAGGTCTATAGAGCACATCCAATTGTCCTGACCCAAAAAGGGAAGAATGGACTGTAGCGTGACCATCCGGAATTTTGTTCTTTGAACCAATTTGTTCAGTCTGCTGAGATCCAAAATAGGTCTCCAGTCCCCTGTCTGTTTTGGTACTAAAAAGAATTTGGAGTAGATTCCGGACCATTGTTGGTCTGCTGGGACTGGCTGGATGGCTCTTTTTAAAAGCAGCTTTGAAATTTCTAGTGCTGCTTGGTCTCTCAAACCCGGTGGAACGTCTGGAAGAGGCCCTTTTGGTTGATGTGGGGTGTGGATAAAGGGGATTTTGTAACCCTCGGATATGTTCGACCGTACCCATCTGTCTTGCGTAAGAGAGCGCCAGGCTTTTGGGTACAGAGAAAATCTTCCCCCAACTGCCTCCGAAGGTGGACAGTCGGCAGCTCCTCAGGGGTGCTGAAAGGGTTTGTCAGAGAACGATTCGCTGCTACCCTGATTCTGTGGACCCCCCCTGCCCCTAGGGCGGCGTCTGTTGTTCCCTCCTCTGCCTCTGGAGGGAAGCTCACCACGTGCGTCCGGCAGAACTCCTTAAGGTTTGCAGAACCACATTTTCCCGCCCCTTTGACCCTTAGGATATGGTCTAGAAGGGGCGGAAAAACGGACTCCCACGGCAGAGAGAGTCTTGCCTTCTTGTTTGCACCTGGTTAAGGTATCCTTCACTTGAGGTCCAAAAAGAGCAGAACCATCAAAGGGGGTGTTCGTGAAGGACGCCTTGAAGGGGTCAGCAAAAATGCAGAGCCGCATCCAGGCATGTCTCCTTAGAGCAACACCCGTACCTGCGGCTCTACTCGCTCCATCGGCTGCATAAGAGATGAGCCGCATGGAAGAGTTAACGATAGAGTTCAGGGTCCCCAGCTGGGAGTTTATCTTTTCCTGAGACCCCACAGCTGCTGGGACCTGCAATGTTTCACCCAGTTCCTTGAGAAGGTCCCTCTGAAGTCGGGTGAAATGGCATAAATAGTTCAGTGACCGCATGGCAAAGGTCGCTGAAGAAAACATCCGCTTGCCGTACCTATCCATAGTCCTAGATTCCTTATTAGGAGGATGGACAGGTACTGAAGGGTCAGCCAACTCCCTCTTAGTGGCTGCCGCCACCATGGCATCCACGGGGACACCCTTAGAGAGAAACTGGTTGTCTGTCGGGGCAGTAATAAATTTAGTGGGCCTCCGGGGAGTTGGTTCCATAGTATCCAGAGCCGTCCACGCCTTCCGAGCCACCACCTCCATAAGTGGGTCGAAAGGCAGGGACAACCAGGAGGTGGAAGGGCAAGAACCGAATGCATCCAGGTACACCGACTCGTCCTCCGATGGGTTAAGGGCAGACCAGTTCCCCCTCTGTTTGAGGATCTCTAAGATGTCAGAAAAGGAGACATCCTCAGAGGGGGACCTTGGGGACCCTTCCGAATCATCCAGGTCGGTGTCAGATGTCACTGACTCAGGAGAGTCAACATGTTTCCTCTTACAAGTCCTCTTCCAGAGGGGCTCCCCCAAAGGATCAGGAGGGGAGGCCTCGGAAAAGGAACAAAGGCCCAATGGGGCAGCCTGGAGTGTTGGTTCTCCTCGCTTGGGGTCGGGAGGGTAGGCAGGGGCCGAAGCAGGCACCGTAGAGGGAGGGGCCGAGGAGGCCGACTGTGGCACCGGTATTGGAGCCAGCACGCTCATGACCTCAAAGGCACCCCTGTTAGGCAGGAAAGAAGGACCCAACTCAGAGGAGATGAGAGCTCCCCCGGGCACCGAGAGGGACAGCTCCGAAGCCGATGTCGGGGCCGAACTCACCTGCGCCGAGGCTCCGAGAGGGAGAGCGGGGTCGGACAAGGGTCCGATGCCACTCGGAGCTGACCAGGGAGTCTCGGTGGCCGGATCCCTCCAAGGACAGAGCCAAGGACGGGATCGGAGCCGATGAAGGAACCGACAAAAGAGGGATCGGTTCTGACGCCCCCACAGTACTCACCTCGACGACCTCCGGCTCCAAACTCAGCAGAGTAGTCGGAGGAGGAACTTGAGTGGGTGCAGGAGTAGCCCCTGTCTGTTGAGATGGGCTATGTAGCAACTGGGCCAGTGCCTGCGACTTCAAAAGCCGGCTGACTACCCTCTCGAGGTCATGGTCCGAAAGCCTGGAAGACCTAGAGGAATGAGATCTATGGCTCCGCTCCAACAACACAGGAGACTTCGGAGCTGATCTAACCGACTCGAGAGACGGAGACCAGGAGCGCTTTCTGCTCGGGGACGGCTCCGACACTAAAGTCGGAGCTGACTGAGGACTAGGTGCCTCAATTCTGGCCGGAACAGACGAGGCAGCAAGAGAACCGCTCGGAGCCGGCTCCGAACATGGAGCCGACGATTTGGCGGGCTTTGGAGGTTTTCCAGTCATGGTCTTAGCCGGAGAAAGTACAGTTTTGTACCTACCATAAATGTAGATGTTCGAAGATCCACATTGCTGCAGTCCTTACACTTGGGTAGTCCGCTGTCCTCGGTCGGCCCGAATATCAAAGTATAAGGCTGACGTCGGTCAAGGCGCATTTGACTGACATCAGGACGTCAGGGTACAAATGCGCATGACCGACGTCATATCCTCAGTCTTTTCTTGCCCCAGATGTCAGAAGACCCTAAAAATAAAGGTCAAAACCAAAAGACAGCAAACACCCAACCAACCACCCATGCACTAACTATATGTACAAAATATACAAAATACACAATATGTACAACCCAACCCACACAACCACCTCTAACTGCAGAGGGGAAGGAGGGAGGGTAAATTGGACTGCAGCAATGTGGATCTTCGAACATCTACATTTATGGTAGGTACAAAACTGTACTATGTTCTTCATCTCACATTGCTGCAGTCCTTACACTTGGGTAGAATCCCAAAGCAGAGGTAAGGGAGGATGGCTAACTACAAGGAAGCAGGAGCTGCCAACATGCCCTGCAAAACAGCAGTGGCAAAACCAGCCCTGGATTTAGAGTAAAGTGGCAGGTGATAATGCCTAGAGAAAGTATGCACTGAACTCCAAGTAGCTGCCTCCAAAATATCCTTGGTTGCCACTCCCCTCAAAAAAGCTGTTGAAGTGGCAGTAGCCCTAGTGGAATGAGGCCTAATCCCAGTTGGAACCTCCTTGCCATGATGGGAATAACAGAAAGCAATGCAAAACCCAATCCACTTAGAAATAGTTTGTTTAGACACAGGCTTGCCCTGAGAACTCAAAGCAAAAGAAACAAACAACTGCTGAGACTGCCTGAACCCTTTAGTTCTGTCCAAATAATAACGCAACTGCCTGTGTACATCTAAAGTGTGCAAAATCTTTTCCCCTTTATTTTGGGGATTTGCATAAAAAGTAGGCAAATGAATAGTTTGGTTTAAAGCCACACTAGAAACCACCTTAGGCATAAAGGAAGGATTACTACGTAATGATACCCGATCCTTATGGAAAATCAAGAAAGGCTCAACTGCCATAAGGGCCTGCAATTCAGAAACCCTTCTTGCAGAGGTAATTGCCAACAAAAAAGCAGTCTTCCATGATAAATATTTCAACTCAGAAGTAGCTGCAGGCTCAAAAGGTTGTAGAGTGAGTTTCTCCAACACAAAATTGAGATCCCAAGCAGGAGTAGGAGCTCTTCGTGGGGGTCTTGTATTCTTTGCCCCTCTAAGAAATTGCTTGAATAAAGGATGAGAAAACAATGGTGGGACACAATCATAGTGAGCCGAAATTGCTGCAGCATGAACCTTAATAGAAGAGAAAGACAAACCCTTGTCCAGTAACTCAGTAAGATATTGAAGAGCCACACTCAAATTAGGCTCAGAAACATCAAAATCTTTTGCTGCACTCCAAAATAAAAATCTCTTCCATTTATCTGCGTACACTTTCCTTGTACTAGGCCTTCTAGCTTCCAAAATCACATTCAAAACTTGTTGTGGAAGTTGAGACCCCCTATGGTTCAAAACAGAATATGCCAGGCTGTCAGGTGCAGAGAGTGAAGTTTGACATTCAGCAAATGGCTGTCCTCCTGTGACAACAGGTGTGGAATTGAAGGCAAAGGCCATGGAGGCTTCCGTACCAGACTTCTCAGTAATGGGTACCAGTGCTGTCGAGGCCAATCTGGAGCTATTAAAATCATCCTTGGCTTGTCCTGTCTGACCTTTAGAAGTACCTTTGGGAGGAGAGGCAGAGGAGGAAAGGCATACACATGAAGATTGCTCCAATTGAAAGAAAGAGCATCCACTTTCCAAGCTGTGGGATGAAACCTTTTGTGCAAAACTTTGGCAGCTGATGGTTTAGTGGAGAAGCGAACAGATCTATGTCTGGAGTTCCCCATGACACTGTCAATTTCTGAAATACTTGAGGATCCAATTTCCACTCGTGGGGATCCATAATTCGTCTGCTCAACACATCTGCTAAGGAGTTCTGTGCTCCTGGCAGAAACCTTGCCTGAAGATTGAGCTGTAAACTGAGAGCAGTCTCCCACAAAATCATTGCTTGCCTGCATAGAGGATAAGAATGCGTTCCCCCTTGCTTGTTGATGTACCACATGACAGTTGTGTTGTCTGTTAGAATCAACACCTGCCCTGGAAGAAGTAATTCCTTGAAAGCTATTAATGCAAACTGGACTGCTAACATCTCCTCCATGTTGATATGTAGATGTTGTAGTCTGGCAGGCCACTTGTTTTGTATCCACTTTCCATGTAGATGAGCTCCCCAAACTTTGTCTGAGGCATCTGTCGTTAAAATCTGACTCGCCTCTGGCCGGGTCACAGAGAGTCCCTTGTTTAGGTGACATTCCTGAGCCCACCATAAAAATTCCTTTTGAATGCAAGGTATTATTTGAATGACAGTGTCCAGATCCTGGCAGTGCTGTGTCCATACATTTTTGAGATACCATTGTAGCTTCCTCATATGCAGTTTGGCATTGGGAAGCACCAGAATACAAGATGCCATGAACCCTAATGCTTGAAGGACTGTCCTTGCAGTCAGCACGGACTGATGAGATAGTTGACGGAAGTAAAGGGATAGACTCTTTTGTTTGTCCGGGGTTAGAAAGGCCATCTGGGATGCTGTATTCAGTCTCACATCCAGAAAGCACATGTCCTGAGAGGGTACTAGACTGGACTTTATTTCGTTCACAGAATACCCCAGGCATCTTAGCACTGCTATCACATATTCCAAATGATGAAGAAGCTCTTCCCTTCCTTGGGCCAAAATCAGGCAGTCGTCCAAATAAGGATAGATCTGTATTCCTTTTAACCTGAAGAAAGCTATCACTGGAGCCAGAACTTTCGTGAATACTCTGGGCAGTAGATAAGCCAAAGGGCAATGCAGAGAACTGATAGTGAGAAGTCCCAGCTCGAAAACGCAGATACTTCCTGCAACTTAGTCTGATAGGAACATGAAAGTAAGCCTCCTTGAGATCCAAAGTTACCATCCAATGATCCTTGCCCAGCAGAGGTAAAAGCTGCTGTAACGTCAACATTTTGAACTTGGGAATGTCCAGATAAGTGTTGAGGGTAGATAAATCCAAAATTGGTCTCCACGTGTTCCCCTTCTTTGGTACTAGAAACAGGCGAGAGTAAAATCCTAGGCCCACTTCTAGCATAGGGACCGGCTGTATGGCCCCTATTTGGAGTAACAGAGAAACTTGCTTGTGAGCCTCTATTCTTTGTTGAGGAGGAATGTCTGGCATGCCTTTGAAAGGAGGCAAGGTATGGAAATAAAACCTGTAACCGTGGTGTATGATATCCAATACCCATCTGTCTTTGGTAATTAAACTCCAATTTTCTTTGAAAAGTGCCAACCTTCCTCCCAAAGGTGCTGCCAGACGAGAAGGCTCTGGCAGCTGAAAAGGTAGGTCATTGGGTCTGTTTACGAAAGGACTGACCCCTGCCCTCACCCGAAGACTGTGCAGGAGAACTCCCTGTTCTAGGCCTGAAAGAGCCCTGAGCTCTGCCCCTACCACGTCTAGATCTACCCCTAGACTGGGAATCATAAGAAGGATACGTCCACCCCTTAGTAGGCCAATTTCTACTAAACTTTGGAGGCTGGACCTGCAAAAAATCTTTAACAGTCTGCATAGACTTAGCCTTGTCTTCCATTTTCTTTAAAACTGCCTCAACAGGAGGACCAAACAACACATCAGATTGTAAAGGAGCATCTAAAATCCTTGTTTTAACATGTTCAGACAAATTTTGATCCCTTAGCCAGGCGTGCCTGCGAAGAACTGACCCAGTGGCAGCCACCCTAGACGAGGCCTGTACAGCATCAAAACCACATTGCAAAGAATGCTTACCCACCTGTTCAGAAACATGCACTAAATCTTGCAACTCTTTACAATCAATACCTACTGCCAGAGCATCAACCTTAGACTTTAATTGTGAAAGGAGATAGTTCTGGTATTTCAACATGTGAAACTGGCAATTCAAAGCCCTCATAGCAAGAGTGGAAGAAGTATAAACTTTCTTTCCCCATCTATCCAAGGCCCTAGCCTCTGTCTGCAGGAACCGGACTCTTAACAACAGAAGCCTTAACACCTTTAGGCCCCTGACTAACAGTTTCTGGGTCAGCCCTAGGACTCTTAAAAAGATACTTATGAGCTTCAGGCACCCTGTAATACCTATCCGGCTTAACAGGAGCAGGAGGCAAAGAATCAGGATTAAGAGAAGCCTCTGCAAAAACATCTTCTACTACATCCAAAACAGGAGGTATAGCCAAAGGCCTATGCTGGGGTAAAAACAAAAATTCCCTAAGCCTTTTCCTGGAATCAGAGAAGTCCTGACCTTCCCACTTAAAATGCTCCCTCATGGAATGAAGAGTTTCTGAAAAAGAAAAATCCTCAGGAGGAGAAGCAGAAGGAGTAGAATCATCCAGATCAGAATCAGAATAAGGAGAGTACTCCTGCAAGTCTTCAGCCGAAGACTCTGAAACATCCGAAGCCTGCTCAAAACCCCCCAGCTCAGGCTCCAACCTAGGTCTTTTATCAGGAGGGGGCATAGAACCCCTAATTAAAGTAATCAAATCTTCTGCCATTTTAAGCATATGCTTCTTGGGCACGGTACCTGAAGAGCTAGGGGTAACACCAACTGAAGCCAAACCTGGCCTGCCCCTGGGAGAAGCCTTTGAAACAGAAGGAGAGGGCCTAGCCACCCTAGGAAGGGAGGGGAGTATAGTAACCTGAGAAGCCCCCTCAGCCTGACTTGCCTCCTGAGAGGCCACATCTTGCAATAATAAGGTCTCACCCTGGGAACACAAAGAAACCTCCGGGAGCCACCGGCTCCACCGACACCTCAAAGAACCGGCGTCCGGTACAGGCGGTTCGTCTAGCCTAGGCTTAACTGCCTTGTCCTTGCGCTTCTTGAAGAAGCGGCGTCGGAGCATCCGACGGCATTTTATAATTACACCACTTCCCAAAGACTAACCTTGCACAATCCAACCTTCTCTTTATAGTGCGTTTATTAAATCTAGCACAAGAGCGACAGCCAACAACGTCGTGCTCAGGCCCTAAGCAAGGAATACACAAAGTATGATAATCTCTATGCGGTATCTGTTTCCCACAAGAAATACAATTATTGACTTTTCTGACATCCGTAAATCACTGAGGCAAGAAAAAACTAAAATATTCCCCAACGGGGTACTTAGCCAACTTTGAACTCGGTCTGAAACTTCAAACTTGAAAAATCTCAGAACGCCAACCGGCACTTGCAATGCTGCTTCTGCATCGGACCATGCGGCAAAAAAGACTGAGGATATGACGTCGGTCATGCGCATTTGTACCCTGACGTCCTGATGTCAGTCAAATGCGCCTTGACCGACGTCAGTCTTATACTTTGATATTCGGGCCGACCGAGGACAGCGGACTACCCAAGTGTAAGGACTGCAGCAATGTGAGATGAAGAACATCCTTCAGGCTTTAACAAGCCTCTAAGAATGAGTTTATCTCTGCGCTCCTGCAGGACGCTAGGGCTAAAAGCATGGCAGATGATGGAACAGGAGTCCTGCAGGTGCAGAGGGCCCAAACAATGCACACAAGAAGTGTGACCGTCTGTCAAGAGACATCTTCTGACAGCACCAGTCACACTTCTTGAAACCTGATGCCTTAGTATCCTTAGACATACTAATGTAAAATTACACTAATATATAATAAAAAATTACAATAAGCAGAAAAAGGGAACTACCGCTAAACAGAGGGACAGAATTCCACACACACACAGAACAACTAAGGGAAAACTGTACTACTAAGGGGGAGGGTCAGAGGCCCAACCACCTTAAGGGTGGAGAAAAGGGGGGGGGGATTTAGCAACTAAAAGGGGAAAAAAACTAGTCGCTAACCTCACTAGCACTAAAAAGGTAAAACAGGAAAAAAACCTGACAGAAAAACTATCTATAAAGCTATTATTAATAATATATGACCTGGAGCCGGTGAAAAAAGCAACCCCGTAGCTGAAGCAGAAAACGAGATCTGGGTATATGACGCCTAGCATTATGGGACATAGGTTAGCCTCGAGCCGGTAAAAATAGCTCTCGAACTTTAGTATTAGGCCGAGTCGAAGCCGAGGTTCGGCTCTGAACCCATCCAGCAAGAATGAACGCGAGATTGACAACTTAACATCAGTCTTGAGTAAAAACCTTGTCCTTTTTCCTGTTCTGGTACTAGCTGAATAACACCCATATCCATGAGGGAAGTAACCTGTTTCTGTGCCTCTGACGATTGATTTTTTGGCAGATTCGGTCAACCGTTTGCCATTGGCAGAGTATGGAAATGCAATCTGTATCCCTGTGATACTATGTTTAGCACCCACTTGTCCTGGGTTATTAACTGCCAATTTTGAGCAAAAAGTGCTAATGTTCTCCCTAAGGGTGCTGCCAAAAGGTAAGTGCTTGGTGATGGTAGAGGGAAGTCATTAGGACTGTTTTCTGTAGGGTTGTGCTTTATCTCCTCCAGATTTGGAGGTAGAAGCACACCATTGCTTTGACCTGTAAGAATCTTGTGCCTGGTATCTAGAACCTTTAGGGTGCCTGGATTTGCCCCTTTGAGCTCTGTCAGACACAGGAAAGGACCAATTTTTTGTAGGCCAGTGTCTTCTGAATCTTGGTGGCTGCACTTGTAAGAAGTCTTACAGTTTGCATAGACTTAGCTTTGTCTTCCATTTTCTTTAAAACCTCTTCTGCCTTAATACCAAACAGAGTATCATACTGTAAAGGTGCATCCAGTAATTTAGCTTTAACATGATCAGGCAAATTTTGCTCTTTTAACCAGGCATGCCTCCTAATCACAGATCCAGTAACTGTGGCTCTGCAGGAGGTCTCTAAGGAATCAAAACCACATTGCAAAGTATGCTTTCCAACTTGTTCAGCTGCATGCAATAAGACCTGCAATTCTTTATTTTCTGCACATTCAGAAATCAACATAATTTTCTGTTTCAGCAATCCCATAACATGTTGTTGACACTTGAGCATATGAAACTGGCAGTTTAAGTCCCTAATTGCCAAGGTTGCAGATGTATAAACTTTCTTTCCCCTTATATCCAGTGCCCTTGAATCTCTGCCAGAGGGGGTAGGATTTTTTGCTGTTGAGGCCTTAACTCCCTTTGGACCCTGTGAAATAGTTTCAGGGTCAGCAGCAGGGTTTCTAAATAAAACTTTGAGAGAGTCAGGGACTCTGTAATATCTGTCAGTCTTACTGGGAGCTGGAGGTAAGGAGTCAGGAGTCAAGCTCGACTCCGAAAACACATCACCCACAATGTCTAAAACAGGGGGTATGGCTAAAGGCCTGTGCGGAGGGAGAAGGAAATCCCTGAGCCTCTTTTTTGATTCTGAGAAATCTTGACTCTCCCAGTGAAAATGCTCCCTCAAAGTATGCAAGGTTTCTCCAAAAGAATAATCCTCAGGAGGTGATGCAGATGGGATAGATTCCTCTGCATCAGAATCCTCATAGGGAGGAATAGATAATTCCTGATCAGAAGAAATAGAAACCTGATCTGAAGATTCATAATCAGTATCTTGCCTAGGCCTCTTATCAGGAGGGGGTTGGGAACCCCCCTGATCAAGGTAATTAGGTCTTCAGACATTTTGATCATCTGTTTTTTAGGCATAGTGGCATGTGCATGTGGTTCATGCGTCAGTTTTTTAGCTTTAGAAGTTGATTTTGTCTTTGGTTTTGCAGCTGTCGTCTGTTTTATATAAAAATGTTGAGGCCTGAACACACCCTCAGAAGCCGGCGTCTGCTCAGCGGCTCCGGACACATCCGAGGGAGAGACATCCGTGGGTACAATACTTTGAGTATCTTGCGGCGTGCCAGACTCCACACGGGTCTCAGTATGGGCTTGCGACTCGAAAGTAGCGGGTATCAGGGGCTGCGAAAGCATCTCACTGAGTACCGGCTGAACCGGCGACTGGCTTAGGAGACGCTTTGTCGTCTGTTTTGGACCTCGACTGCCTGTGTCTGTCCTTTTCTTTGCGTTTTTTTTGTGTACTCCGGTAGTCGGATTGCTATCCGATGACATTTCAGGGTAGTTAAATCCGTTTCCAAAATATTTTGAGGCAAAAATATACCGATGCTTAATAGTGCGTTGGTTAAATCTAGCACAAAACAGACAGCCAGGCACATTGTGATCAGGGCCTAGGCAAGGAATACAGTACAAATGAAAATCCTTATGAGGTATTTGCTTCCCACAAGTAATACAATTATTAACTTTTTCTGACATCGGAATGGAGCAAGAAAAAAGTTTCCCCAACGGGGTACTTAGCTTTAGTGAAGACTTCGGTTCTGAAACTCGAATTTGAAAATTTCAGGAGTCGGCCGACCGGCACTTGTGAACTGCTTCTGCTTTGGGCACCGCGCGGCAAGAAAGACTAAAGACAATGGCGTCAGCTGCTAGTTTTATACCCCTGATGACCTGACGTCATGGAAGAGGAGACAGCAACCGACGCAGAACCAAAGACTTTGGAATTCAGGCCGACTGAGGGCAACCTGCCAGCAGATTACCCAAATATAATGACTGCAACAGTGAAACACGAAGAACATTTGAAAGTGCATGGAGCCCGCCCTGAAACGTAGGTGTTGTCTGCAGGATCCTCTTATTGGGATGTGCAGGTAAGCTTCCTTCAAGTCTAGGGTTGCCAGCCAGGCATCCTTGGCTAGCATAGGAAGAAGTTGTTGCCCCCCCACTGCTTAGATTTTTGCATAACCTGGGACTGTAGCCTAGGTGGTCTGCTGGTTCCTGGGTTTAGACTGAGAAGGCCTGGAAGGGACTGGAAAGAACCATTTCTTTGAAGGCCAATGCCTACTGAATCTGGGTGGCTGTACTTGTAGGAAATCTTTAACAGTTTGCATAGATTTAGCTTTTTCCTCCATCCTTTTTTGGACTACTTCTGCTTTGTTGCCAAAAAGGTGGTCTTGGTTTAAGGGAGCATCTAGTAATTTAGCTTTAACATGACCTGGCAAGTTTTGTTCCTTAAGCCAAGCATGCCTTCTAAGTACAGTCCTAGTGATAGCACCCCTGCAAGATCCTTCTAAAACACCAAAACCACATTGCAGAGTATGTTTACCTACTTGTTCTGCAGAATGCATTGTCGTGCAATTCTGTGTGTTCAGCACAGTCAGGAATCAACATTTTCTGTTTAAGTAGTCCCATAATATGCTGCTGATACTTTAACATATGAAACTGGCAATTTAAAGCCCTAATGGCCAAAGTAGCAGAAGTGTATACCTTCTTACCCATCTGTCTAAGGCTCTAGAATCTCTATCTGCAGGGGTAGGATTTTTGGCAGCAGTAGCCTTAATGCCTTTTGGTCCTTGGGAAATGGTCTCTGGATCCGCAGAAGGATTTTTGAAGAGGAACTTGAGAGTCAGGTACTCTTTAGTACCTGTCAGGTTTTCTGGGAGCTGGAGGAAAAAAGTGTCTGGGGTAAGCCTAGATTCCAAGAAAGCATCATCTACAATGTCCAGAACAGGAGGGATAGCTAAAGGCCTGTGTTGAGGCAGGAGTAAGAATTCCCTACGGCTGTTTTTGGACTCATAGTAATCCTGGCTTTCCCAGCGAAAATGCTCCCTAAGAGTATGCCAGGTTTCACCGAAAGAAAAATCTTCTGGAGGGGAAGCAGAGGGAATGGAATCTTCTGCATCAGATTCCTCATAAGTAGATAAGGGCAAATCCTGGTAATCATAAGGAGCAGAAATATCAGATTCCTGATCAGAAGAATCAGAAAGAAAATCAGTTCTAGGTCTTTTGGAGGGGGAAGGCTGGCTTCCCCTAATTAAGGCAATAAGGCCTTCAGCCATTCTAAGCATTTGTTTTTGGGGCATATGGGCCTCAGCCTGCGGTTTGGTCATCAGTTTTCTATGCGTAGTGCGAGTTTTTGGCCTGAGGAACTCGGACCATCTGGATGGAAACAATGGCCTCTGTTTAATATGAATGTCTGTAGGCCTGAATACACCCTCAGAAGCCGGTGCCTGCACAGCGGCTCTGGACCCATCCAAAGTAGAGAACATCCGCAGGTTCCATTGTTGAAGAAGCATTTTGCGGCATACCAGATTCCTAATGGGTCTCAGAAGAGGCCTGCGAATCTGAAGTAGCGGGTAACAGGGGCTGCGAAAGCGCCTCACTGAGTATCGGCAGACTGGTGACTAGCTTAACGGAAGCGTCGTCAGCAGTTTTGGACCTATGCAGTCTGTCTTTATCCCTACGTTTTTTCAGAAGATCGGTAGTCGGATGGCTTAATTAAGCCATTTCTGAGTATGTAGATACAGTACGAAAGTAATTGGCTGCAAAAATGGCCCGGCTAATAGTTCGGGCGTTGAACAAGGCACAAAACCGACAGCGAGGGACATTGTGGTGTGGGCCTAAACAGAGGATGCAGTAAGAGAGAAAATCTCTATGAGGTATTTGCTTTCCACAAGTAAGACAATTGTTAACTTTCACTGACATCGGTTGTAGCAAGGAGGAGGATCCCCAATGGGGTACTTATCTTTTTTGAAGACTTCGGGTCTGAAACTCGAAAACTAAACTTTCAGGAGACGGCCGACCAGCACTTGTGAACTGCTTCTGCTTCGGACACCGCACAGCAAGAAAGACTGGTGTAATGGCATCAGCTGCATGTTTTATACCCCTGACGACCTGACGTCAGGGAAGATGCGACAGCATCCGATGCAGAAATCCGAAGACTCTGGTATTCAGGCCGGCTGAGGGCTACCTGCAGGCAGATAACCCTAATTTGATGACTACAACAGTGAAACATGAAGAAAATCACCTGCCGTACAGCTGGCGGCTGAAAAGTTCTGAGGACTGGTGAGAGCAGATGTCACATTTATGGCCCACGTTCCTGCCAACACGTTAGACATCCGACGCGCCATCAGGGACTGGAAAAGCTTTGGAAACTTGGCCAATCAAGCTGACAGGAAGAACAATAAACCCACTTGTGAATACTGCAACATTGGACTAGGACATTTTGAGCAGTCGGACTAGCAGAAATCATGATGGGATCCAGCGGTTTCGGATCCAAGAACTCAGAATTCACAAAGTCATTTCGGATCCGACGAAATCGGATCAGACAATTTAGCAACTTTGGAGGGTTGCAATAAGAGTCTTGGGAGACTTGAGAGGTGACCACTTCCCATGCTCAGATGAAGCTTTTGACTTTTGCTTACTTGCGGTATGAGCACCTGAAGATGAGGGAGGAAGAAAATCCTTGAGAAACAGTTTGTTTCTCCTGTCAGCTGTGACTCACAAATTAAAGGCTGCATAGACTAAGCAGCTTGTATTTAAGTATGCTGGCCCCAAGCAGTGAATTCATTCCTTGTGGGCATCCAAGTTAGGGATTTTTTAAGACCCGTCGGCTTGTCGGCCATGACACCACTGTAGAAAAAAAATCAGAAAGGCAAGTTTTTTTTTTATTTTATTTTTTTTAAATAAAGAAGAATTCCACCAATGGTAAAAATCCCAGTTGAATACTTTGGGAAAGATAGAGAAAAAAAATATCAGCAATGGTAATTGAAAGAATTTACTATTTAAACAGTAGGAAGCCTGACGCAGAAAGAGGAAAAAGAAATCAGACGGAGATAATTAAACTTTTCTTAATTTCAGAAGCAACAATAGCAAACACTATGACAGAAGAATCCCATGGTCTGTGTGCAATGGCGGCAAACAATCTGAGGTGCTGGGATGGACTAGGACATTGTGGGTAGAGGGAGGAGCTCAAGAGTTGGCTCCAAAGTCTGGAGTATGTAGCAGAGTTGGATCCGAGGATCGAATCTGTAACCCATTCATTGAGGAAAAAACAAATAAAGATATCAGATCTGATCAACATTTCCAATACATAAAAACCATAAACAAAATCTCTGTATGAACAGTTAAAACAATGAGTTAAAATGCAACCCACAAGTCGGAGAACAATCTGGTTTTAAATTTTCATGCTCCTCTGCCTCAGGAAAATCATTACATTTAAGGTCAACAATTTGACGTCCATAGTCAAAGCATGATTTATTTATTTATTTACATTTGTTGACCGGGAAAGTCTGACTAGGTTCCACAGATCCTGTTTTCAGCTGAGGCCCGGGGAGAAATGCTGCAGAATGATGCTAATCTTAGAGTACTTAAAGTGGCTGCGAGCAGAAAAAGTTACCTTACAATAAGTACAAGGCAGAGCTACAGAAAAGATTACCTGTAGGCATCTAAAAGAAGGAAAAGTGCACTGTAAATCCCAGTGACAGTTATTACATGGCTGGGATCATATCAAAGGATGCTAAATGTCTTACGAACATACAGACACTAATTCTGCAGCTGTGTTAAGAGTTGCAGGAAGGGCTCAAGTTCAAGCACCTTTCAGCTTGGACACTTGGCACAGAGCAGTGCCTACACCTTGACGCTGCTTGAATATCTTGCCTTAGTACGTATTTATTTTATGTAACCTTTGTTGACCAAGTTAGCCCCACTAGGCTAGTGGCCTTCTTTCTGGGAAGACCCAATCTAGACATCTTTCTTGTTGAAGGCAACATACTAAAGGCCAGTATATTTCTTGCCTCCAATAAATGCAAAGAAAGCATTAAGTTTTGAGCATTTTTGGGTTCTTTAAGGATATCAGTTCTGATTATGAATACTCAAGATACGCTGCTTCATGTTCTTTCATACTCATTTGGGTGTGTTGCATCGCATTCTTTTATGCAAACAGACTTATCACTAAGAAAATAACCTAGGATACTGTCTTGTGAGATAGCTTCGGTATGTCGCATCACTACAGGTAACTGCTGCTATGCTCTCAAGCTGTTTTGACTGTAAGCTATTTGGACCTCAGGACTTTCAAGATGGCTGGCATACTGATCAACAGGTTGATTAGAGCTCTCCCAGTGTGAAAACCAATTGTGAAAAAAGGCTAGAGAATTCTGATACTAGTAATTACACTGCCGGATGCCCAGCAAATAAATTTGGAGACAGTCAGAGAAAATCAGCCAAAAAAACAGACTAAGGGAAAACTTTATGATGGGAAGAATCTTGGAGCTGTTCTGCATAAAGCCGTTCAAGTCTGGTACAGAAAACAGAAGAAAAAAAATCAAATGCATACAGGTATTTCAACTTATTATAAAACACTGAAGGAATGCATGCAGTAAAATCAAAGATTGGAAAAATAGAAGAAGCTTTACCTATCTATTCAGATGACCTGATAGAAATGCAAAAGTCAGACACTGAAATGAAGAAAAGGCTGGCTGAGCATTTAAACAGAGCTAGAACACAGAGTGTAGAGGAAAAACAAAAGTGGTATACTTACCATAACAACAGATCCAAGTTACCTTCTTCAGTCCTGTTTAACCTGTGGATTATCAGATCTGATCTGAATCTGGAGCTGGGCATTCTACAGTCTTCAGCCTGAGAAGTCCACCTCCTCTATCCACAGTACCCTGCTCCCCCCTTCCCTTTTCTTCTCAGAGTTTGCCCTTTGTCACTCCCCATAACAAAAAAATCTGACCAACATATTAACAAAAAAATACCAGGAAAAGTGACAACAGACAAGAACCTGTAAAGGGAGGCTCAAATCCAGTATACAGACCAATCAGCAGTAGTCAGCTAACCAGTGTGACAACTGGGAAGGGGGAATGGAGGGAGGGATGGCTGAACTGGATAGAAGATGACACAACATGGATCAATTGGTATAGCATTCATATTCTGCCATTCTGTCCATCTTCAAGTTGTGGGACAGTCTTCAGCCAGAAATACCCCCCCCCCCAACAAATGCCCTAAAAAAACATTCCACAAAATGGGGGAACCAAATGAAGCTTTTAACTAAACATCCATTTTGCAATGAGACACAATTGAGTGTTAGACCTTGTCTTTTCTGGCTACCAAGAACAGTCTTGAATAAAAACCTTGTCCTTTTTCCTGTCCTGGTACTGGCTGAATAGCCCCCGTATCCATGAGGGACGTAACCTGTGTCTGTGCCTCTGCCCAATGATTTTTTTGGCAGAGCCGGCCAACTGTTTGCCATTGGCAGAGTATGGAAGTGGAATCTGTATCCCTGAGATACTATGTTTAGCACCCACTTGTCCTGGGTTATTAACTGCCAATTTTGAGCAAAAAGTGCTAATTTCCCCCCTAAGGGTGCTGCCAAAAGGTAAGTGCTTGGTGATGGCAGAGGGAAGTCATTGAGACTGTTTTCTGTAGGGCTGCGCTTTATCTCCTCCAGATTTGGAGGTAGAAGCATCCCATTGCTTTGATCTGTAAGAATCTTGTGCCTGGCATCCAGAACCTTAAGGGCATCTGGATTTGCCCCTTTGAGCTCTGTTGGACACAGGAAAGGACCAATTGTTTGTAGGCCAGTGTCTACTGAATCGTGGTGGCTGCACTTGTAAGTAGTCTTTTACAGTTTGCATAGACTTAGCTTTGTCTTCCATTTTCTTTAAAACCTGTTCTGCCTTAATACCAGACAGAGTATCATGCTGTAAAGGTGCATCCAGTAATTTAGCTTTAACATGATCAGGCAAATTTTGCTCTTTTAGCCAGGCATGCCTCCTAATCACAGATCGAGTAAGTGCGGCCCTGCAGGAGGCCTCTAAGTAATCAAAACTACATTGCAAAGTATGCTTTCCAACTTGTTCTGCTGCATGCAATAATTCTTGCAATTCTTTATTTTCTGCACATTCAGAAATCAACATAATTTTCTGTTTCAGCAATCCCATAACATGTTGTTGATACTTGAGCATATGAAACTAGCAGCTTAAGGCCCTAATTGCCAAGGTTGCAGATGTATAAACCTTCTTTCCCCATCTATCCAGTGCCCTTGAATCTGTCAGAGGGGGTAGGATTTTTTGCAGTTGAGGCCTTAACCCCCTTTGGATGCTGTGAAATAGTTTCAGGGTCAGCAGCAGGGTTTCTAAATAAAAATTTGTGTGAATCAGGGACCCTGTAATATCTGTCAGGCTTACTGGGAGCCGGAGGTAAGGAGTCTGGAGTCAAGCTTGACTCCGAAAACACATCATCCACAATGTCTAAAACAGTAGGTATGGTTTAAAGGCCTATGCTGAGGGAGAAGGAAATCCCTGAGCCTCGTTTTTGATTGAGAAATTTTGACTTTCCCAGTGAAAATGCTCCCTTAAAGTATGCAAGGTTTCTCCAAATGAATAATCCTCAGGAGGTGATGCAGACGGAATAGATTCCGCTGCATCAGAATCCTCATAGGGAGGTATAGATAATTCCTGATCAGAAGAGGAATCAGAAGAAATAGAAACCTGATCTGAAGATTCATAATCAGTGTCTTGCCTAGGCCTCTTATCAGGAGGGGGTTGGGAACCCCTGATTAAGGTAATTAGGTCTTCAGCCATTTTGATCATCTGTTTTTTGGGCATAGAGGCCTGTGCACGTGGCTCATGTGTCGGTTATTTAGCTTTACAAGTGCTTTTGTCTTTGATATTGAAGCTGGCGTCGGTTTTATATAAAAATGTTGAGGCCTGACTACACCCTCAGAAGCTGGTTCCTGCTCAGCGGCTACGGACCCATCCGAGGGAGAGACATCTGTGGGCACAACACTGAGAATCTTGCGGCATGCGGAACTCCACATGGGTCTCGATAGGGGCCTGCGACTCGAAAGTAGCAGGTATCAGGGCCTGCAAAAGTGCCTCACTGAGTACCAGCGAACCAACTGGCTTAGGAAAAGCTTTGTCTCGGTTTTGGACATCGACGGTCTGTCTGTCCTTTTCTTTGCGTTTTTTATGTACTGCGGTAGTCGGATTGCTATAAGACGATATTTCAGGGTAGTTAAATCCGTTTCCAAAATATTTTGAGGCAAAAATATGCAGATGTTTAATAGTGCGTTGGTTAAATCTAGCACAAAACCGACAGCCAGGCACGCTGTGATCAGGGCCAAGGCAAGGAATACAGTATAAATGAAAATCCTTATGAGGTATTTGCTTCCCACAAGTAATACAATTATTAACTTTTTCTGACATCAGTATGGAGCAAGAAAAAAGTTTCCCCAACGGGGTACCTGGCTTTAGTGAAGACTTCGGTTCTGAAACTCGAAAATTTCAGGAGTCGGCCGACTGGCACTTGCGAACTGCTTCTGCTTTGGGCACCGCACGGCAAGAAAGACTAAAGAAAATGGCATCGGCTGCTTGTTTTATACCCCTGACTACCTGATGTCATGGAAGAGGAGACAGCAACCGATGCAGGACCCAAGATTTGGAATTCAGGCCGACTGAGGGCAACCTGCCAGCAGATTACCCAAATGTAATCACCACAACAGTGAAACATGAAGAACCTAAGCCAACAAAAGGTGAATTATCCCTGCCAATGTGGGAAATGGCAGCCAATTCCACCTTAATGGTAGAATAACTAAAACCAGAACAAAAACGACCAGTCCAAAAGTCTACAATAGCATCCAAAGAGGCTGACTTTGGAAGATGCCAAATAGAGAAAGGTTTTCCACATGCTAGCATACATCTTCCTAGTGGAGGGCTTCTAGTAAGATGAAAGAATATGAAAAACTTTAAGCTTGACATTCCCTGCCATTATTGTAAATGCAGAAACCAAGTAATCAATCTGAAGGAGCACAGGCTTTCCTGCCAGATGGGAGATCAGACCTGGAAGCAGATCCAGCACACATGGAAGATGAAGCAGGTGAGACCAAAGAAAGGATAGCCACACAGGGTGGGGCCAGAACAGGCCAATGAGGATGACCGCCACCTCTGCAACAGGTGCCTTCTGAAGAAACTTCACTATCAATGGCAGAGGGTAGGCATACAGGACACATGGGGGCAAGGCATACAAGAAAACATCTCTGGGTGACTATCCCTCTGGAGGGATTAGGCCTAAAAACTGCTGCACTTCGTGTTGGATGGGGTGGCAGAAAGATTACAGCAGGGGATGCCCCAGTAACAAAACCTGAGCTGCTACTTTCTGGTCCAGGGACCACTTGTGAGGTAGGAGAATGTTCTTGCTCAAACTGTCCACCAGAATTCTGGATTTCCCTGGGATGTGCTTTGCAATCAGAAAATGCTGAGAGGACACT